>NC_041388.1:327982135-328002153 GCF_002162155.2 Triticum dicoccoides
TTTTTTTAGAAAAACCGTTCGGTTTTTTCGTCGATTTTTTTAGATCCGTTTTTTGAGATAGATCGGTTTTTTGGTTTAGTTTATTTAGCGAGCATTCGCTCGTTCGTTCGTTTTAACGAACACGTTCATTGTTTAGATCCCGATAACGAATGTTCGTTCGTTAATCTGTTCATCGTTTTTCTTTTTCTCGGATTAATCCGCGATTATTTCTGATCACGATTTCTGATCCGATTTTCGTTCTAGTATAACTTTTCGCTCGTTTATCGAAATCAGGCGATTCAAGCGCCTAGAGTTTCATCTCGAAACCCTCTTTCCGTTTAACCAACTCAAACAAGTTTTTGCTTCTGTAAAATTTGACCTAGATCTAGAATAGTAAACAAAGCTTGTTTCTTTTGCCATTTGTCTTTCGTTGCTTCGTTCGATTTGTTTCTTTTTGCCAACCGGAGTTCTTAAGTTGAACTTTCTGGTTAGATCTCTTATTTGAGTTTTACCTGTGCATTAGATGAGTACTTATTGTATGCTTGTTTGTTTGCGATAGAGTACCCGGAGTGCGCTGCTTGCTACTTCGAATCGCTAGGTTTCGCGGATCATCAGCAATGCAAGTAATACTTTGATCATACCTCCTACTATCCAGTTTTTATTGCATTAGATCAATCCTCAAACATTGCATGATTAGGATCTAATTAAATTGTGGGTTTTGGGAAGTAGATGAGGTAGTACCTATTACCTGTTTTATTATCAAACCTTTGGGACTTACTTCTACGTTTGCTTATATTGCCATGCTATGCTAGTAGACGTGGATTGGGTGAGTGTTTCCATGACAGATGTGAGATTGTTAAATCAATGGTTTACTTAAGGTGGCAACTTAAACACACATTTGGGTGGATTGAGGCACCTGGGTATTCTAGCGATTGCCTGTTTTTATTTTCGACCGCCACCCAGGCTCAAAGGGATCATGAGATTATTCATAGTAGAAACTTCCGTGTGCAGCCACAAGCTACTATGGGCTCTAGCATAGTTGATTAAGTCGTGCGAACTCTTACAGTGGTAGACTAGCAGATGTAGGGGAGAGTAGGTGTAACGGTCTACCCTATCGTAAGGTGTTAGCGCTTCTGAAAGACTATGTCTCGGTCATCCGTTTCTCAAACACCATGTAGTGCGAGAATCCCAACGGAGTAGATCGAGTCTTGTGGGGAAAAGTGTGCAAATCTCTGCAGAGTGTATAAACTAATCATGGTTAGCCATGTCCCCGGTTATGGACATCTTGAGTATTTAGTACTTGGATTATCATGTGAATCTCATCATGTTACTCTAATTAAATTGTTGGGTTTTTAATGATGATGCTTAATTGGGATTGAGAGGGTGTCTACACTCTCAATGGTTAACAACTACCATGATAGTTAAATAAAATTTATTCCTTTGCAGTAGGGAAAAATTGGCTTTACGCAAAACTGTAACCATAGAGCTTTCCACCAGCCAAATATGCATGTAGTATAGCCTTATTCTTTCATTGCTCTCTATGTGTTACATTGCCAGCATATTCCATGTGCTGACCCGTTTCGGGCTGCAACGTTCATGTTGCAGACTTTTCAGACGATGAGTAAGGTGCCTTAGGTCGTGGTTCTATACTCAGTGATGCCGTTGGAGTTGATGGACTTACTTACCTTCCAAGCCTTCCGTTGTTATCATCATTAGATGGCCTTAAGCCATATTTATTGTAATAAGTTTTCTCTTGAGACACTCGATGTAATAAGTGTGTGATTTCTACTCTGTTATAAATCCTTCAAGTACTGTGTGGTGTCAGCATTACTGATCCAGGGATGACACCGGAGCACAGAGATTGGACCGTTTGAGGTCTGGTCGCTACAAGATGGTATCAGAGCACACGCTGACTGTAGGACACGACCACTAAGCTAAAGCCCTAGATCACTACTCTCTTCTCATTCTGACTTCTCATCTTTTCTACTCTTTTAGGATGGCGGATGCAAGGAACAAGTTCACGCAACCGGATGAAGATACACCCTTTGGACGTCGTTTGAAGGAAGTCACTAGATATCTGAACATAGGAGTACCAAGCTTCACCGGGACTTACAACGCCACTTTACCTGAAGAAGAGCGCTGGATGATTCAAGTTCAAGTTCCAGGAAGGACGTTCATGCCAGTCACTGAGCCCATAGAGTTTTCCTTTGATGCACCAACTTGGAGTCTAGGAAAGAGCATGGCAGCTCACATCGCCATGGGACGCATTGGAGAAGTTTACCGCAATGATCTCAAGGATACTATATACCAAATTTGTGGGCGCCGAGATGAGCACTGGGAGATGATCAGCACCAAGAAGGATAGATCAATCGCAGCTTTCATCCAGGAGTTAAACCAGCACATTCGATGACAGGAGAACCAGATGTGCGCAGACATGATAGATCTGAAGAAGGCGAGGACAAGAATCACGGAACTGGAGGAAGAACTCAAGGCTACACGTGAAGATTATGAGGAGGAAATCAAAGTATTAGTGGAGAAGAATGACGACCTGATCAAGAAGATCGGAATATTCATGGGAGGCCCTACACCAGTAGAAGAAGACGAAGAACCCAAGGAGATTCGCCCGGAAGACTACATCATCATCGATGACACCGACTCGGATCCAGATGATAGCGATGATGACTATGTTGATGAAGCTGGAGCAGATATCATGGAGTCTGCAACCGAAGAATATTTCTAGTAGACCACCCATCAGTAGTAGTATTCCACCATGTAAATGTAGTAGTCCGAGCACTTTTGCGATAGTTAGACCGATTGTATGCCCTTGTTTGATTGAATGAAGTGAATTGTTTGCTTTTGCCTCATGTGCATATGTGTAGTGTTTTCTCTCTAGACCCCTCTCTATTCTTAAATCTCATCTTTTCTAAACCCATTAGATGCCTCTGAGACATGACCCCAGATTTACCTTCCCACCGGAGCTCACCCAGCTGATCCAGTAGTAGAATACATTGATCCAGTTGCTAGTCCAGAATCAGAATCAGGGGAACAACAACAACAACCCACCACCACTACCACCTGTTGACCACTTAGCCCGTTTTCTTAGGTTGAACCCGCCGATGTTTTCCAGTAGCACCGAGCCGATAGTAGCAAATGATTGGCTCCGCAAGACAGCAAGGGATTTGACCACGACAGGATGCACATATGCGGAAAAGGTGAAGTTTGCCGCACATTAGCTTGACGGACCCGCAACATCATGGTGGGAGAATTTCACAGCCACTTTCCCTATCGACACTGTCACATGGGACCAGTTTCAGCAGGCTTTCCGTACTGCTCATGTTTCAGCAGGAGCTATGGCCATGAAGAAGTGTGAGTTTCACAACTTGCGCCAAGGAGGACGGACAGTTGGCCAGTATGTGGAGGACTTTAGTAAGCTAGCACGTTATGCCCCAGATGACATTGCTACGGATGCAGCTAAGCAGGAGAAGTTTCTGGAAGGGCCGAATGATGAGTTGAGCATGCAGTTGATGGTAGCAAGCTTCAACAACTACCAGGAGTTGGTAGATCGTGCTCTTATGATTGAAGGGAAGCAGTAGCAGATTGAGAACCGCAAGAGGAAGTATGGACAAGGGAGGTACAATTCTAGAGCTCAGCAGAAGCCACGTTTTACCCCTAGACCGGGAGGACATTTTCAGCATACCCATGGGGGAGGTACCTCGCACAATCATAATGGCCCCAAGAATGGTAATAGGAATGGAGGAAGCAACGGCCAGAACCGTACCAACCCATCAACCCCAGCCAAGGGAGACCTGAGCCAAGTCACTTGCTTTAAGTTCCAGAAGACCGGACATTATGCCAATGAATGTCCTGAAGCCCAGAATGGAAATGGCAATGGAAGCTCTGGGAAGAAGCCGAACCCTTTCAATAGGGGACAGGTGAACCACATTAACGTGGAGGAGGTTGAAGAGCAACCGGATGTAGTAATCGGTAAGTTTTTGGTTAAGTCATTTACTGCAATCGTTCTTTTTGATACGGGTGCATCGCATTCATACATATCAAGGGGATTCGTGGATAAGTATAACCTGCCCACCAAAGTTCTTAGAACACCTATGTTAGTAAGCTCATCAGGAGCGGAGTATATGGCCAGTAAAGGATGTTTTCAAGTGCCATTGAGTATAGGTAGGCATGTGTTTCCCTCGGATTTAATCATTTTGGAATCGCAAGATTTGGATGTAATTCTGGGTATGGATTGGCTGTCGATGTATGGAGGAAACATCGATTGCGCCAGTAAGTCGATTTTGCTCACCACCCCAGAAGGAAGAAGGATCAAGTATGTATCCCGGCATGTGCCGAAGAGGACTCAAGTAAATTCGTTAACAGGAGTTGTGCAAGAGGAAGTACCAGTGGTAAAGGATTTCCCTGATGTGTTTCCAGAGGAATTGCCAGGCATGCCACCGGATAGAGACATTGAGTTTTTAATTGAGCTTTTGCCAGGCACAGGGCCAATATCTAAGAGACCATACAGGATGCCCGCAAAATATTTGGAGGAGATTAAGAAGCAGATTAAGGAGTTACTGGATAAAGGTTATATTCGCCAAGTTCTTTGCCTTGGGGATCGCCAGTACTTCTAGTGGAGAAAAAGGATGGATCATTAAGGATGGTTGTTGATTATCGAGGATTGAACGAAGTAACAATCAAGAACAAGTACCCACTACCGATGATCAATGATCTGTTTGACCGATTACAAGGAGCTAAGGTATTTTCCAAGATCGATCTGCGATCAGGATACCATCAGTTGAAGATTCGAGAACAGGATATACCTAAGACAACTTTTACCACCAGGTATGGGTTGTACTAGTACACCGTTATGTCATTTGGACTGACTAACGCACCTGCATATTTTATGAACATGATGAACAAAGTATTTATGGAGTTTTTGGATAAGTTCATCATAGTATTCATTGATGATATTCTAGTTTACTCGAAGAATGAAGAGGAGCATAAGGAGCATTTGCGTTTGGTACTTGAGAAGCTCAGAGAATATCAGTTATATGCCAAGTTTAGCAATTGTGAATTTTGGTTGAAGGAAGTTGGATTCCTCGGACACGTTATATCCGGAGAAGGCATAGCAGTAGATCCCACCAAGGTTGACACTGTGACAAACTAGGAAGCACCAACAACAGTTGGAGAGATCCGAAGTTTTCTTGGACTCGCAGGATACTACCGGAGATTCATTGAAAATTTCTCAAAGATTGCAAAACTTATGACGGAGTTGTTGAAGAAGGATACCAAGTTCAAATGGACTGAGGAATGTGAGGCCAGTTTCCAAGAGTTGAAGAAACGTTTGGTTACATCACCAGTGTTGATTTTGCCGGATCAGAACAAGGATTATGAGGTGTATTGTGACGCTTCACGTCGAGGACTTGGAGCAGTGCTTATGCAGGAAGGAAGAGTTGTTTTGTATGCTTCACGACAACTTAAGCCGCATGAGTTGAATTATGCCACACATGATTTGGAGTTAGCAGCCATAGTGCATGCATTAAAGACTTGGAGACATTTTCTCACTAGAAACCATTGTGCGGTGTACACGGATCACAAGAGTTTGAAGTATATTTTCATGCAGAAGGAGTTGAATCTCAGGCAAAGGAGATGGTTGGAGCTCATCAAGGATTATGATATGAGATTGCATTATCATCCCGGGAAGGCTAACGTAGTAGCTGACGCATTGAGCCGTAAGAGCCATGTCAACACCCTAATGACAGGAGATTTACCAAGGGAGTTAGCCGAGGATCTTCATGATCTATGTTTGGAGATAGTCCCGAGAGGCTATGTAGCAGCATTGGAGATTCAGTCTACTTCGATGAATAAGATTAGAGAAGCTCAGAAGACTGATAAGGAGATTGCTTCTATTAAGGAGAAAATGAGCAAAGGAAAAGCTAAAGGATTTCATGAGGATGAGCACGATACCTTATGGTTTGAAGACCGTGTTTATGTGCCCAATGACCCGGAGATCAGGAAGTTAATTCTGCAAGAGGCCCATGATTCACCATATTCGATTCACCCAGGAAATACCAAAATGTATTTGGATTTGAAGGATACTTTCTGGTGGACCGGAATGAAGAAAGATATTGCGGAGTATGTAGCAGTTTGTGATGTATGTCAAAGAATAAAGGTAGAGCATCAGAAGCCAGCAGGATTGTTACAACCATTGCTAATACCCGAATGGAAGTGGGATAAGTTAGGCATGGATTTTATTACAGGATTACCCAGAACTCGTTCAGGCTATGACTCGATTTGGGTAGTAGTCGATCGTTTGACAAAGGTAACTCATTTCATCCCAGTGAAGACTACCTACACCAGTGCTAAGTTGGCAAAGATATACATGACCAGGATCGTCTGTCTGCATGGAGTTCCAAGGAGCATTGTATCAGATAGAGGAACCCAGTTTACCTCAAAGTTCTGGAATCAGTTGCACGAAACCTTGGGTACCAGGCTAGAGTTCAGTACATCTTTCCATCTGCAGACATATGGCCAGACCAAGAGAGTCAATCAGATTTTGGAAGATATGCTGAGAGCTTGTGCGCTAGATTATGGATCTAGTTGGGATGACAATTTGCCGTACACAGAGTTCTCTTACAACAACAGTTATCAATCCAGTTTGAAGATGGCCCCTTTCGAAGCCTTGTACGGAAGGAGGTGCAGGACCCCATTCTCGTGGGATGAAGTTGGAGACCGCCAGTTGTTTGGACCGGATCTGATTAAGGAGTCTGAATAGAAGGTGAAATTGATTCGCGATAGGCTCAAGGTAGCCCAGTCCAGGCAGAAGAGCTACGCAGATTCAAAACGCAAGGAGAGAGTTTACAAAGTCGGAGACCGAGTTTATCTTCGAGTATCTCCACTTCGAGGAGTTAAGCGCTTTGGAGTTAAGGGAAAGTTAGCGCCACATTTTGTAGGACCATACAAGGTTTTGGAGCATATGGGAGAAGTTGCTTACAAGTTGGAGTTGCCCAAAGGATTTTCAGGAGTTCATGATGTGTTCCACGTTTCCCAGTTGAAAAGTGCCATGCAGAGATGGCTGATATACCGCTAAGAGATACAGTGCCGCTGGAAGCGATTCAGTTGGATAGTGATTTAACCAATGAGGAGAAACCAGTTAAGATTCTCGATTATGCCAGCCGAATCACCCGCAGCAAGGTTATCAAGTTTTGTAAAGTTCAGTGGAGCCACCACACCGAGGATGAAGCCACCTGGGAGCGAGAGGAAGATCTGCTGAAGGACCACCCTCACCTATTTTCTAGCCAACCCAAATCTCGAGGGCGAGATTCATCTTAAGGGGGGTAGGTTTGTAACATCCCAAATTTTTAATTTGGAATGTTATACATTAGATCATCATTGCATATCATATTTTATTGCATTTTGGTTGATCCTAGAAATTTCACGCAACTCAAGGACCCATGGAGAGAGTTGGGGATTTTGTTATTTTCATATTTGAGTTTTCTCAAATTTTGAAAATAGGATCATTTGATTTTATTTATTTTATCTTCAATTTATTTCTCTCATAAAAATATGAGAGAGGAAATAAAATGACTTTCCCAAAATAAATAAATATTGAGGATTTAATAATAAAATCAAATAAGATTTTATTTTCGTTTTATTTGCTATTTTATTTGAATTTAGGAAAAATGCGCATTTTTCCAAATTGCATTTAGGCCCCAAATAAATGTTCATCCTGTGCGGCTTGATTTTAGAGGCCGGGGAAAATTTATTTTGGGATTTTTGGAGTCCGTTTAGTATTTCTTTTGTTTGTTTTTCTGCGCATAATTATTTAAAAAAAACAAACCGAATTCGGGCCGGGATTGGCCGGGACTCCTCCGGCCGGACCCCTTTAAATAGCGCCTCCCGGGCCGCCAAAGCTCAAGCCGCCGCCGCCGCCAGGAACCCTAGCCGCGCCGCGCCCCACGCCGCCGCCGACGCCGGATCCCGCCGCGCCCCACGCCGCCGCCGACGTCGGATCCCGCCGCCCCGCACGCTGAGGTTGACCCCGCCGCCGCCATTTTTTTAGAAAAACCGTTCGGTTTTTCCGTCAGTTTTTCATCGATTTTTTTAGATTTGTTTTTTAGATAGATCGGTTTTTTTCCGGTTTAGTTTATTTAGTGAGCGTTCGCTCGTTCGTTC
Source organism: Triticum dicoccoides (assembly GCF_002162155.2). Taxonomy (NCBI): domain Eukaryota; kingdom Viridiplantae; phylum Streptophyta; class Magnoliopsida; order Poales; family Poaceae; genus Triticum; species Triticum dicoccoides. The sequence goes on from NC_041388.1 coordinate 327,990,287, forward strand.
ATTTTAACGAACACGTTCATCGTTTAGATTCCGATAACGAACGTTCGTTCGTTAATCTGTTCGTCGTTTTTCTTTTTCTCGAATTAATCCGCGATTATTTCTGATCACGATTTCTGATCCGATTTTGATTCTAGTATAACTTTTCACTCGTTTTATCGGAATCAGGCGATTCAAGCGCCTGGAGTTTCATCTCGAAACCCTCTTTCCGTTTAACCAACTCAAACAAGTTTTTGCTTCTGTAAATTTTGACCTAGATCCAGAATAGTAAATGAAGCTTGTTTCTTTTGCCGTTTGTCTTTCGTTGCTTCCTTCGATTTGTTTCTTTTAGCCAACCGGAGTGTTCTTAAGTTGAACTTTCTGGTTAGATCTCTTATTTGAGTTTTACCTGTGCATTAGATGAGTACTTATTGTATGCTTGTTTGTTTGCGATAGAGTACCCGGAGTGCGCCGCTTGCTACTTCGAATCGCTAGGTTTCGTGGATCATCAGCAAGGCAAGTAACACTTTGATCATACCTCCTACTACCCAATTTTTATTGCATTAGATCAATCCTCAAACATTGCATGCTTAGGATCTAATTAAATTGTGGGTTTTGGGAAGTAGATGAGGTAGTACCTACTACCTGTTTTATTATCAAACCTTTGGGAGTTACTTCTACGTTTGCTTATATTGCCATGCTATGCTAGTAGACGTGGATTGGGTGAGTGTTTCCATGACAGATGTGATATTGTTAAATTAATGGTTTACTTAAGGTGGCAACTTAAACACACATCTAGGTGGACTGAGGCACCTGGGTATTCCAGCGATTGCCTGTTTTTATTTTGGACCGCCACCCAGGCTCAAAGGGATCATGAGATTATTCATACTAGAAACTTCCGTGTGCAGCCACAAGCTACTATGGGCTCTAGCATAGTTGATTAAGTCGTGCGAACTCTTACAGTGGTAGACTAGCAGATGTAGGGGAAAGTAGGTGTAATGTTCTACCCGATCGTAAGGTGCTAGCGCTTCTGAAAGACTATGTCTCGGTCATCCTTTCTCAAACACCATGTAGTGCGAGAATCCCAATGGAGTAGATCGAGTCTTATGGGGAAAAGTGCGCAAACCTCTGCAGAGTGTATAAACTAATCATGGTTAGCCATGTCCCTGGTTATGGACATCTTGAGTACCTAGTACTTGGATTATCATGTGAATCTCATCATGTTACTCTAATTAAATTGTTGGGTTTTTAATGATGATGCTTAATTGGGATTGAGAGGGTGTCTACACTCTCAATGGTTAACAACTACCATGATAGTTAAATAAAATTTATTCCTTTGCAGTAGGGAAAAATTGGCTTTACGCAAAACTATAACCATAGAGCTTTCCACTAGCCAAATATGCATGTAGTATAGCCTTATTCTTTCATTGCTCTCTATGTGTTACATTGCCAGCATATTCCATGTGTTGACCCATTTCGGGCTGCAATGTTCATGTTGCAGACTTTTCAGACGACGAGTAAGGTGCCTTAGGTCGGTGTTCTATACTCAGTGATGCCGTTGGAGTTGATGGACTCACTTATCTTCCAAGCCTTCCGCTGTTATCGTTATTAGATGGCCTTAAGACATATTTATTGTAATAAGTTCTCTCTTGAGACACTCGATGTAATAAGTGTGTGATTGCTACTCTGTTATAAATCCTTCAAGTACTGTGCCGTGTCAGCATTTCTGATCCAGCGATGACACTGGAGCACAGAGATCGGACCGTTTGAGGTCTGGTCGCTACATAGCCATTCCGAGATATATTGCCATGCAACTTTCCACCGTTCCGTTTATTATGACACACTTCATCATTGTCATATTGCTTTGCATGATCATGTAGTTGACATCATATTTGTGGCAAAGCCACCATTCTTCATTTTTTATACATGTTGCTCTTGAGTCCTTGCACATCCCGGTACACCGTCGGAGGCATTCATATAGAGTCATATTTTGTTCTAAGTATCGAGTTGTAATTCTTGAGTTGTAAGTAAATAAAAGTGTGATGATCATCATTATTAGAGCATTGTCCCATGTGAGGAAAGGATGATGGAAGCTATCATTTTCTCACAAGTTTGGATGAGTGTCCAGACTTTACAAAAAATAAAAGAGGCCAAAGAAGCCCACACAAAAAAATTGAGAGAAAAGAGAGAAGGGGCAATGTTACTATCCTTTTTCCACACTTGTGCTTCAAAGTAGCACCATGATCTTCATGATAGAGAGTCTCCTATGTTGTCACTTTCATATACTAGTGGGAATTTTTCATTATAGAACTTGACTTGTATATTCCAATGATGGGCTTCCGCAAATTGCCCTAGGTCTTCGTGAGCAAGCAAGTTGGATGCACACCCACTTAGTTTCTTTTTGAGCTTTCATACACTTATAACTCTAGTGCATCCGTTGCATGTCAATCCCTACTCACTCACATTGATATCTATTGATGGTCACCTCCATAGCCCGTTGATATACCTAGTTGATGTGAGACTATCTCATTCTTTTTGTCTTCTCCACAACCACCATATTCTATTCCACCTATAGTGCTATGTCCATGGCTCACTCTCATGTGTTACGTGAAAGTTGAAAAGGTTTGAGAACACCAAAAGTATGAAACAATTGTCTGGCTTGTCATCAGGGTTGTGCATAATTTAATATTTTGTGTGATGAAGATGGAGCATAGCCAGACTATATGATTTGGTAGGGATAACTTTCTTTGGACATGTTATTTTGAGAATACATAATTGTCTTGTTAGTATGCTTGAAGTATTATTGTTTTTATGTCAATATTAAACTTTTTTCTTGAATCTTATGGATCTGAACATTCATGCCACAATAAATAAAATTACATGGATAAATATGTTAGGTAGCATTCCACATCAAAAATTCCATTTTACCATTTACCTACACGAGGACGAGCAGGAATTAAGCTTGGGGATGCTTGGTACGTCTCCAATGTATCTATAATTTTGGATTGATCCATGCTATTATATTATCTGTTTTGGATGTTTTATATGCATTAATATGCTATTTTATACTCCCTCTGTTCGAAATTACTTGTCGCAGAAATGGATGTATCTAGACGTATTTCAGTTCTAGATACATCCATTTCCGAGACAAGTAATTCCGAACAGAGGGAGTATTATTTTTGGGACTAACCTATTAACCCAGAGCCTAGTGCCAGCTTTTGTTTTTTCCTTGTTTTTTAGCTTCGCGGAAAAGGAATATCAAACAGAGTCCAAACGGAATAAAACTTTCATGGTGATTTTTCTTGGAGCAAAAGACACCCATGAGACTTGGAGTTCAAGTCAGAAGAGCCACGAGGTGGCGACAAGGGTGGAGGGCGCACCCCTACCTTGTGGGCCCCTCGTGACTCCCCTGACCTAGTTCTTCCTCCTATATATTCACATATATTTCTGAACCGCCAGAGGCATCCACGAAAACACTTTTCCATCATCGTAATCTTCTGTTCTCGTGAGATCCCATCTTGGGGCCTTTTCTGGCATCCTGCTGGAGGGGGATTCGATCATGAAGGGCATCGACATCAACTCTATTGCCCTTCCGATGAAGCGTGAGTAGTTTACCTCAGACCTACGGGTCCATAGCTAGTAGCTAGATGGCTTCCTCTCTCTCTTTGATTATCAATACCATGTTCTCCTCGATGTTCTTGGAGATCTATCCGATGTAATCTTCTTTTGCGGTGTGTTTGTCGAGATCCGATGAATTGTGGATTTATGACCAGATAATATATGAATATTATTTGAATCTTCTCCGAATTCTTATGTGCATGATTTGATATCTTTGTAATTCTCTTCGAACTATCAGTTTAGTTTGGCCAACTAGATGAAGGAAATATGCCATAGAGGAAATAATAAAGTTGTTTTTTATATTTCCTTATATCATGATAAATGTTTATTATTCATGCTAGAATTGTATTAACGGGAAACTTAGTACATGTGTGAATACATAGACAAATAGAGTGTCCCTAGTATGCCTCTACTTGACTAGCTCGTTAATCAAAGATGGTTAAGTTTCCTGACCATAGACATGTGTTGTCATTTTATGAACGGGATCACATCATTAGAGAATGGTGTGATGGACAAGACCTATCCGTTAGCTTTGCATTATGATCATTTAGTTTTATTGCTATTGCTTTCTTCATGACTTATACATATTCCTCTGACTATGAGATTATGCAACTCCCGAATACCAGAGGAACACCTTTGTGCTATCAAATGTCACAACATAACTGGGTGATCATAAAGATGCTCTATAGATGTATCCGAAGGTGTTTGTTGGGTTGGCATATATCAAGATTAGGATTTGTCACTTCGTGTATCGGAGAGGTATCTCTGGGCCCTCTCGGTAATGCACATCACTATAAGCCTTGCAAGCAATGTGACTAATGAGTTAGTTGCAGGATGATGCATTACAGAACAAGTAAAGAGACTTGCCGGCAATGAGATTTAACTAGGTATGATGATACCAACGATCGAATCTCGGGCAAGTAACATATATACCGATGACAAAGGGAATGACGTATGTTGTTATGCGGTTTGACCGATAAAGATCTTCGTAGAATATGTAGGAACCAATATGAGCATCCAGTTTCCGCTATTGGTTATTGACCGGAGATGTGTCTCGGTCATGTCTACATAGTTCTCGAACCCGCAGGGTCCGCACACTTAACATTCGATGACGATTTGTATTATGAGTTATGTGTTTTGGTGATCGAAGTTTGTTCGGAGTCCCGGATGATATCACGGACATGATGAGGAGTCTCGTAATAATTGAGAGGTAAAGATTCATATATTGGAAGGTTATATACGGACACCGGAATGGTTCCGAAGAGGTTCGGGGATTTTTCGGAGTACCGGGAGGTTACCGAAACCTCGCGGGAAAGTTAATGGGCCTCGTGGGCCATAGTGGAGAGAGGGAGGAAGGCCACAAGAGGAGGCGCGCGCCTCCCCCCTACCCAATCCGGATTGTACAAGGGGTGGGGGCGCCCCCCCTTTCCTTCTCTCTCTCCCCTCTTTCCCCTTTCCCCTCTCCGTTAGAAGGAAGGGGGCGAATCCTACTAGGAGTGGAGTCCTAGTAGGACTCCCCCCATGGCGCTCCACCCCTAGCACCGGCCACCTCCTCCCCTCCTTTATATACGGGGGCGGGGGGCACCCCAAAGGCACATCAATTGTTCTCTTATCCATGTGCGGTGCCCCCTCCACAGTTTACTCCTTCAGTCATAGCGTCGTAGTGCTTAGGCGAAGCCCTGCACGGATCACATCACCATCACCGTCACCACACCATCGTGCTGACGAAACTCTCCCTCGACCCTCTACTGGACCAAGAGTTCGAGGGACGTCATCGAGCTGAACGTGTGCTGAACACGGAGGTTCCGTACGTTCAATACTTGGATCGGTTGGATCGTGAAGACGTTCGACTACATCAACCGCGTTAACCTAACGCTTCCGCTTTTGGTCTACGAGGGTACATGGACACACTCTCCCCGTCTTGTTGCTATGCATCTCCTAGATAGATCTTGCGTGATTGTAGGAAATTTTCTGAAATTGCATGCTACGTTCCCCAACAGTGGCATCTGAGCCAGGTCTATGTGTAGATGATATGCACGAGTAGAACACAAAGAGTCGTGGGCGATAATAGTCATACTGCTTACCACCAATGTCTTACTTTGATTCAGCGGTATTGTTGGATAAAGCAACCCGGACCAACATTACATGACCACGTTCATGAGACCGGTTCTATCGACGTGCTTTGCACACAGGTGGCTGGTGGGTGTCTGTTTCTCCAACTTTAGATGAATCGAGTTTCACTACGGCCGGTCCTTGTTGAAGGTTAAAACATCACACTTGATGAAAAATCGTTGTGGTTTTGATGCGTAGGTAAGAATGGTTCTTTCTAGAAGCCCGTAGCAGCCACGTAAAACTTGCAACAACAAAGTAGAGGGCATCTAACTTGTTTTTGCAGGGCATGTTGTGATGTGACATGGTCAAGACGTGATGAGATATAAATTGTTGTATTAGATGATCATGTTTTGTAAAAGTTATTGGCAACTGGCAGGAGCCTTATGGCTATCGCTTTATTGTATGAAATGCAATCGCCATGTAATTGCTTTACTTTATCAACAAGCGGTAGCGATGGTCGTAGAAGCAATAGTTAGCGAGATGACAACGACTCTACGATGGAGATCAAGGTGTCAAACCGGTGACGATGGAGATCATGACGGTGCTTTGGAGATGGAGATCAAAGGCACAAGATGATGATGGACATATCATGTCACATATTTTGATTGCATGTGATGTTTATCTTTTATGCATCTTATTTTGCTTAGTACGGTGGTAGCATTATAGGATGATCCCTCACTAAATTTCAAGGTATAAGTGTTCTCCCTGAGTATGCACCGTTGCTACAGTTCGTCGTGCCGAGACACCACGTGATGATCGGGTGTGATAAGCTCTACGTTCACATACAACGGGTGCAAGCCAGTTTTGCACGTGCAGAATACTCGGGTTAAACTTGACGAGCCTAGCATATGCAGATATGGCCTCGGAACACTGAGACCGAAAGGTTGAACGTGAATCATATAGTAGATGATTAACATAGAGATGTTCACCATTGAAACTCCATCTCACGTGATGATCAGACATGGTTTAGTTGATATGGATCACATGATCATTTAGATGACTAGAGGGATGTCTATCTAAGTGGGATTTCTTAAGTAATATGATTAATTGAACTTTAATTATCATGAACTTAGTCCTAATAGTTTTTGCATGTCTATCTTGTTGTATATCAATGGCCCGTGCTATCGTTCCCTTGAATTTTAATGCGTTCCTAGAGAAAGCTAAGTTGAAAGATGATGGTAGCAACTACATGGACTGGGTCCGTAACTTGAGGATTATCCTCATTGCCGCACAAAAGAATTACGTCCTGGAAGCACCGCTAGGTGCAAGACCCGCTGTAGGAGCAACTCCAGACGTTATGAATGTCTGGCAGACTAAAGCTGATGACTACTCGATAGTTCAGTGTGCCATGATTTACGGCTTAGAATCGGGACTTCAAAGACATTTTGAATGTCATGGAGCATATGAGATGTTCCAGGAGTTGAAATTAATATTTCAAGCAAATGCCCGAGTTGAGAGATATGAAGTCTCCAACAAATTCTACAACCGCAAGATGGAGGATAATAGTTCTGTCAATGAAAACATACTCAGAATGTCTGGGTACCATAACCACTTGACTCAGCTGGGAGTTAATCTTCCTGATGATAGTGTCATTGACAGAGTTCTTCAATCACTGCCACCAAGCTATAAAGGCTCCATGATGAACTATAATATGCAAGGGATGTAAAAGACAATTCTCGAGCTCTTCGCGATGCTAAAGGCTACGGAGGTAGAAATCAAGAAGGAGCATCAAGTGTTGATGGTTAACAAGACCACTAGTTTCAAGAAAAAGGGCAAAGGGAAGAAGGGGAACTTCAAGAAGAATAGCAAGCAAGTTGCTGCTCAAGGGAAGAACCCCAAGTTTGGACCTTAGCCTGAAACTGAGTGCTTCTACTGTAAAGGGACTGGTCACTAGAAGTAGAATTGCCCCAAGTATTTGGCGGATAGGAAGGATGGCAAAGTGAAAGGTATATTTGATATACATGTTATTGTTGTGTACCTTACTAATGCTCGTAGTAGCGCCTGGGTATTTGATACTGGTTCTATTGCTCATATTTGCAACTCGAAACAGGGGCTACGAATTAAACAAAGATTGGCTAAGGACGAGGTGACGATGCGCGTTGGAAATGGTTCCAAGGTTGATGTGATCGCCGTCGGCACGCTACCTCTACATCTACCATCAGGATTAGTTTTAGACCTGAATAATTGTTATTTGGTGCCAACGTTGAGCATGAACATTATATCTGGATCTTGTTTGATGCGAGACGGTTATTCATTTAAATCAGAGAATAATGGTTGTTCTATTTATATGAGTAATATCTTGTATGGTCATGCACCCTTGATGAGTGGTCTGTTTTTGTTGAATCTCGATTGTAGTGATACACATATTCATAATATTGAAGCCAAAAGATGCAAAGTTAATAATGATAGTTCAATTATTTGTGGCACTGCCATTTAGGTCATATTGGTGTAAAGCGCATGAAGAAACTCCATGCCGATGGGCTTTTGGAATCACTTGATTATGAATCACTTGATGCTTGCGAACCATGCCTCATGGGCAAGATGACTAAGACTCCGTTCTCCAGAACAATGGAGCAAGCCAGTGACTTATTGGAAATAATTCATATTGATGTATGCGGTCCGATGAGTGTTGAGGCTCGCAGTGGGTATCGTTATTTTCTAACCTTCACAGATGATTTGAGCAGATATGGGTATATCTACTTATTGAAACATAAGTCTGAAACATTTGGAAAGTTCAAAGAATTTTAGAGTGAAGTGTAAAATCATCGTAACAAGAAAATAAAGTTTCTATGATCTGATCGTGGAGGAGAATATTTGAGTTACGAGTTTGGTCTTCATTTGAAACAATGTGGAATAGTTTCGTAACTCACGCCACTTGGAACACCATAGCGTAATGGTGTGTCGAATGTCATAACCGTACTTTATTAGATATGGTGCGATCTATGATGTCTCTTACCGATTTACCGCTATCATTTTGGGGTTATGCTTTAGAGACGACTGCATTCATGTTAAATAGGGCACCATCTAAATCTGTTGAGACGACACCATATGAACTATGGTTTTCCAACAAACCTAAGCTGTCATTTCTTAAAGTTTGGGGCTGCCACTGGTGCGCGTCGGTCCTAAACAAACGGTTTTTAACCCCTTTCCGCAACGGCATTTGGAACCATCGCCAAGTGAGTTTTGGCGATAGGGGGTCCTTCCCACACGAACCAGAAACTGTCGGGGATGCCCTCCTGGCACACACGCTCGGAAAAATGAGGTCGTGTGCGATCGACGAGCGCTCAAATACGGAAATACGTATAGTAGAGCTAAAAAAATACAATTATACGGCGAAATTGTTTCCGATCACAAGCACATCCCACACAGTCAGTCCCCGCCAAACGTTTCTGTTCGTATGTACATCCCACATAGCCGCTCCAAGGAAAATGTTTTCGTTCACAGGTAAATCACACACAATTTTTCCCGTTAAATCGTTTGTGATAGTGTTGCCATTGCACACGATATTAATAATTTTATCATTTGCGTTATTGAATGCATCACACACGGTGCGTAGAAGAAACTGTGTGGCAAAGGCTGTCCATCACACACACTTTTTATGTGGTAAACGTTTGCACAAGGTGGCCTAATGCAAATAGTTTTCAAGAGAAAGTCGTGTGTGCAGTGGAGATTGATCGCACACGTAGTGGATCATAGAAACGTTTCTGATCTCCACGTATATCGCAGAAATTTCGCTTTCGCAAACTGTGTGCAGTGTAATCCCTAATTAATCCCTAATTTAAAAATCACATGTTTTGAATTTGAAAGCAGGCAATCACTTATTTCATATCCAACCATGTTTATTACAAATATAGGTTCAACCACGAATCCATAATTCGATGCACATGTACATATACTGAAGAACTACAGAAGCACCAAGTAAAGAATGATGAACCATAGTTGTACTAGAGAATGTAAAGAGAGAGGCGAAAGACATTCTTGTTGCTGGAGAAGGTGAAGCGGAATGCCCATATTGTGCCCTCCTCCATGCGTAATGCGTGCACGACTCTAGGCCAACCCCTTGTGATGGCTGCCCGTCCGTCCTTCACTGTCTTCATTAGGACTTCTCGATGCTCGTTATAGTCTAGATGAAATACTTTAACCTTCATTGCGTGTCCACCAATCATGTACTTTGCAAGGTAATCTTGAGTGAACTGCTTCGGGAACCACTGGGAACGAAAAAGATTCAGACATTGTAGTTACCATCCCACAGCTCACTGTTGTGTTGGATAGAGCATAAACAAATAATTTGATTGCCACATTTGTATCTTTTTTCTAATAATCCTTATCAGTTTCCTCACTTGATGCTTGTTCATCAATATCTCATTGCCTCGTACGCAAAAAGGGTCGATGCGTGGATCCTTGCCAAGGGCATATGTACCTACAAGCAACAAGTCAATATTAGAAGCTAACTAGTGTCCAGGCCTGGATCTATATGCACTACATTATGGAACGACGGGGGGAGTACAAGCCGAGGGATGAAGCTAACCTCGGCGGAAAATGGTGGCCACTCCCGTTGTTGTCCTGCATAAGTAGTGGAAAGGCATGATAAGTACATCAATCTTAACATCAAACAAATATAGCAAAGGTAAACAACATCATCTCCAAATGATAGCTTGAATGTGTTGGTTTCAACATGCTGTTAAAGCAGATATAAAATGGAAGGCAATGTTACCGACAACAGGCTTAACAACCATCAAATATTGCAATTCAAACTGGTATTGTTGAAAATGAATAGAAGGAAGGCAATGCTTAAACATCACACTAGATAAATGTGTAAAACTGAAATAAAGGGCATGTGTTAACTACACCAGGAATAACTGGAGCCAAATATAGCCGTTCAAACTGGTATTGATGTAGTCGAGCGGCACAGTTCCGACTTGCACATAATGAACAACACATTGTGAATGACTGAAATAAACAAGGCATAAATGACCAGTATAACAACCAAATATAGCCATTGGAAACTGGACAGAGTCTCACTGCAACCAACCTAACAAGAAAATACAGATAAACAGGGCATATGCTTGAAAACTGGACAAATGCTCACTGCAACCAACCTAACAAGCAGATAAAGATAAACAAGGCATCTTCTTGATAACTGGACAAATGCTAAAAAAGCAAACTAACAACCAAATACATATAAACAAGGCATCTGCTTGATAACTGGACAAATACTCACTGCAGCCAAACTAAGAACCAAATACAGATAAACAAGGCATATGTTCAATAACTGGAAAAATGCTCACTCCAACCAACCTAACAACCAAATATAGATAAGCAAGGCATCTACTCACTATAGACAACCAAATATAGCCATTCATGAAACTGAAGTGGACAATTCATACTTAAACATCACATAGACCTATTGAACAATAAATTTTTGCATAACTGAAATAATTAAACACGGCATAGTTAAAGCACCGCACGACAAATGCTGCTACAACAAAGGGTACGGGTTGGCAAGCTAGAAAAGGTAAGATTTGCTGATAGAATGTTGCCTCACATTTCATGGACGGGATCCTTCCAGTTGGAAGAGCACAGACCCATGGTGCGCTCTCTAATCTCACAGATGGGCTACTTCACCTTGGAAGAACCTTTGTGGGTGCCCTCCTCGTGGTCGTGGTTGTGGTCGATGAGATCTGACTTGGCAATTGAGGATCCCAAGCCGCCGCCGTAGAACGTGTCCTTCAGAAGTGACAAAATGGGCTCAATGGCATATAAAGCTCGCAAATCCTTGACTACTTGGCGGAGGAGATCAGCGGCAGGGCCGTCGAAGAGATCGACGGAGGTTGAACCAGAGGGGTTGGGATGTACCACTTAACCTATGACATGGCCCGCGTGAAGCCGTCGGTGTGGACGAGCTTGATGTCGTAGCCAGCTTTCCCGAGATACAGTAATACTCTAGCCCGCTGAGATGAAGCCTTCGGCATTGCAACGTAGTCAACGTCTTCGCCGGCTTCCGCAGCGACGTGTTGCTCCGGGATCGACAGGTCGGGGCGAACGGCGGCCACCTCGCCAACATCCGCCGGAGAGGCCATGATAAACCTCTTATTGGCCGAACGCTCGTCGGGCTCCTTGGGATACGTGGTCAGCTTAGGCTGCGACATTCTGGAGCAGGG
>NC_041388.1:328002335-328164736 GCF_002162155.2 Triticum dicoccoides
ATGCCTCATCTAAAAACTCAGGGGAGTGGGGCGACGGTATGGGGATCGCTAGGTAACCTGAACTTTATTATCTAAGCTAGGAAGAATGGGCAAGCCGGCAAGGGTTGGCGGCGGCGCCGATGGCAGCCGTGAGCTAGGGTTCGAGGGGGGAGGGGGTGGGTGGGGGACTATGGAGGGGGGGTGTTTGAGGATACGTCACGGCTACTGAAAATTTTAGTAATGGTGGGTGGAGATGGTGGTGGACGAGGGAGGGCGACAGTTCAAATGCCTCGGCTACTGTAATATTACTATAAGGTCGGTGCTGGAGGAGTGTGGGTGACGGTTGAAGTACGAAGACTACTAAAATTTTGGTAAAGGAATTGACGCGGGGTGGGAGTGCCCAAGATCGCGCACGGTCCAATAACAATATGCGTGTATGATAATAAGGAAAAGTGGCGCGGATCCGCCGATTTTTGCAACGCTCAAGGCGGGTAGTTTGTTTTTATATTTCTAGCTAGCTGGTCTATCGCACATGGTTTGTCCTAATTTCCAAATAAACTTACCCACCTTTAGCTTGCATAGGTGGTGGTTTTACAGCGCACTTGCATGGCACACGGTTAAGCTAGTACCTCCACCCTTTGCTCGCGCTTGCGCGGTCGTGGTGATTTCAGCGCACTTGCATCGCACACGGTTGAGCCAGTACCTCCACCTTAATTTGCTCGCGCTTCCATAGTCGTGGTGATTTCAGCGCACTTGCATCGCACACGGTTGAGCCAGTATCTCCACCTTAATTTGCTCGCGCTTGCGCAGGCGTGGTGATTCACATTGCACTTGTATCACACACGGTTAAGATATTATACCCCGTGTCCGTTGAGGGTCATCAGAGTCTTTGCAACAAAAAATAATGTTAGAGAGGGTCAAAAGACAGCCACACTAGCATGTGGCCCAAATATATATGAGTGAAAAGGGTGGTCTGTGATGTTCAAAATTTCAATGCACAACTTTGACCCCGCGGGCCCACGGTTGGGCGCGTCATTGAAGATCGATGAGAGGGGGCAGAAGTCAAGAACCACCTGGAAGTGGCCAAATATATGTACGAATATTGGGGATGTTTAAAACTTTAAATACACAATGGATAACTTTGGTGGCACCTGCCTCGCAAACCCGAAAGCACCCTAACAACCACCTAGCTAGGATATATATAATGACATAATGTCGTACCTAGCTAGGATGATTGGCCCACCACCTCCCACTTCGTGTTAGTGGGGCGGATGCACGTAATGATCGATACTTTGGTTATACATGCATGTCGCCATGACCTACCATAAGACGGACCAATGAATCTATCGTTTGGTCAAATGACAGTTGTTGTTGTCGATAAACCGCTTGGGCCAATAGATTGAACCATCATAAAAATCGCACGAGAGGGACCACAAAACCAGCACCTCTTGCATGCGGCCCAAAATGATGTACGTTGGGAAGGGGTGATGTGTGTTTTCAATATAGAATAATGTAAAATTTAGATGTGGTGCCTACCTCTCGTTACAGATAACAACCATGAAGGCATGGTAGTTAAGGACCAGATACGTACGCAGGGTTTGATGTAGGTCGAACCCAGCAATCCGAGCATCTGGGAGGGAATCCTGATAACGCATGAGCTCGAGATTTGGTTGACCGACATTTGATGGTGACTGACCCTAACACGAACTAGGAGGAATCCATTCATGGCCAACACATACCCCTCATTATTGGTCAAAGGGATGATATATATACACTCGGGGAGGCCACAGATATCCATGTCGTCGCAAAAAACCGCACAAGGGAGATGTGGTCGATCAGAAGACCCGTATACACTGCATGCAGCCCGAAAATATGTATGGGTACGATGGTGTATGATGTGTTTAAATCCCAAATGCACAAGTTCGATGGGCCACACCAACTACATTACAAACCGAACACCGTACGTGACTCCAAGCCTGGTTCAATACTTATGATGTCAGTTTCCCAACTTCGAGGTGGCGGCGGGGGGGGGGGGTCGTCCCACGCATGCGCTCAAACTTTATTTTGTCTAGCATGGGACATATCTATATATATCTATACATCTATATCTATACACCTATATAGTGTGCGAATAACTTTGGAAGTTGCTCGTTGGATGAAGCCAATCCGACGGTACAGAGATGGCAAATCCGAGCACTACTGGCCATTGGATATCATCTACATTCCACCAGATTCTGCCACATGTACAATCTAGAAGACTCCATGGTTGAACTTAAGCATAATGCACAAACCTCAAAACACAAGCACTTATCCTTTGTTCTCTAGAATCTTCCATATCTTAATTGCCCAAACCTTTTTTTCTAAATGAATTGTCACTTTTTGTTTTACCTTTACAATGCACAATTCCATGAATCTTAAAATAGTTTTTTATAAAACTAATTGTTTTGGATGAGATGAACTACAAGAATTAAACGAACATCTACATCATGCATATCTGGGAGAAGAGGCGGGAAACCGATGAGAGGAGTGGCGAGAAACGGTAGCCTGTTTTGAATGAAAACCTAGTAGAGAAGGAAGTGTGAGCTACACGATGCATGCTCACAGTCTTACCCATGTACTGCATGTGCTGTCGAAAGGGCTCAAGGTTGCAGTTCGATCTGGGAGCATCCAACATGCACATGTATGATCCGTGGGGGTGCTGTCCAGTCAGAACGCACGACTCAGATCGTGCGCGTAGCGGGGGGGGGATATCATATGGAAACCAACATTCGGTGGAAACTGGTGAAACCCACGAGAAAAAATGTTTTGAAGTTTCAAAAAAAATTCCAAAAAATGCGGGATGTTAAGAGGATGATGTTTTATTGCCAACAAAACTTCAAGTTGAAACACATTACAATATGTGAGCAATGAAAAAGACAAAATCAGTGTTGAATAGTGCCAAATATTAATGTCACTATTCAGGGTAGAATTTGTCTTTTTCATAGCTCACATCTCGTAATGTTTTTCAACTTGAAATTTTGTGTCGCAATAAAACATCAGCTTCTTAACATCCCACATTTTTTCAGTTTTTTATGAAACTTTAAAATATGGTTTCCACGAAGTTTTCATTGAACATCGGCTTTTGTGAGTGAACTGTGTGCTATTTGAAAACGTTTCATGAGAAGAATCTCAATTTTTAAATCCCCGTAAATCCAAAACTAAGCTGAAAATCGTGAAAACTGCCATGGTTTCATGACATGGCACTTATATGTCGAGGAATTTTTTTCGTCCATTGTGGCGCAAGTTTTATTACAAGCCTCTTACAAACCGGAGCTTCTCTCAAAGAAGCCTCGTGGTTCCGATAGGGAAACGTGTCCCCCATGTGGGCGAAACATAATCACTGCCTCTTTTCGCCTTGTATTTTCTTCTACGGGCAACATGGAACGACAGGATATCCGTGCTGAAATTTAAACTTATACAAGGTTCTATTGGCCTTTTTATACACTAAATGAGTTTCCTAGGCATTTAATGTCCATAATTCAAAACTTAACTACAAATACATGCTCTAGTTCACCAAAATGGCTAGAAAAATTATACATGTGTCCTTGGGTGCATGTTTAGGTCCCATGCCAGGAATGAGAACGAATTACAACCGTACTAGTGTCATGGCTTGTCCTCAAACATTTCTAATCTCGGTTTTTAAGTCCCCATAAATTCTAAACTCACCAGAAAGTCATCAAAGGTGGCATGATGTCACGTCATGGCACATATATGTCATGGTAAAAACATTGTCCAATTTGGGCCAAGCTTTATTACAGACCTCTTACAAAAACTGGAGGTTCTGTCAAAGAAGCCTCAAGGTTCCAATAGGGAAATGTGTTCCCCTTGTGGGCGAAACGTAATCACTGCCTCTTTTCATCTTGTATTTTCTTCCAGGGGCAACATGGAACGACAGTATATCCATGCTGAAATTTAAACTGATTCAGGGTTCGTTTGGCCTTTTTATACACTAATTGAGTTTCCTAGACATTTAATGTCCATAATTCAAATCTGAACTACAAATACATTGCTCCAATTCACCAAAATGGCTAGAAAAATTATACATGTGTCCTTGGGTGCATGTTTAGGTCCCATGCCAGGAATGAGAACGAATTACAACCGTACCGGTGTCATTGCTCATCCTCAAACATTTCGAATCTCGG
This sequence comes from Triticum dicoccoides, assembly GCF_002162155.2. Lineage (NCBI taxonomy): Eukaryota > Viridiplantae > Streptophyta > Magnoliopsida > Poales > Poaceae > Triticum > Triticum dicoccoides. Next base: position 328,006,496 of record NC_041388.1, read on the forward strand.
TTTTTAAGTCCCCATAAATCCTAAACTCACCAGAAAGTTATCAAAGGTGGCATGGTGTCACGTCATGGCGCATATATGTCATGGTAAAAACATTTTCCAATTTGGGCCAAGCTTTATTACAAACCTCTTACAAAAACTGGAGCTTCTCTCAAAGAAGCATCGTGGTTCCGATAGGGAAACATGTTCCCCTTGTGGGCGAAACGTAATTACTGCCTCTTTTCGCCTTGTATTTTTTTCTATGGGCAACATGGAAAAACAGGATATCTTTGCTGAAATTTAAACGATAATCACTGCCTCTTCTTGTCTTGAACTTTGTTTTCTACATGCAACATAGAATAACAGGAGTGTCGGGCTGAAATTTGAACTGTTCAGGGTTCGTTTGGCCATTGTATATATACATTACTAATTACTAAGTTTTCTATGCATTTAATATAGTCCATAATTCAAATTTGAACTACAACCACATGCTCCAATGAAGCAAAATGGGTGGGAAAACGTACATGTGTCATTGGGTGCATGTTTATGTCTCGTTTGAGGAATGAGAATGAATAACAAACTTGTCGTCGTCCTGAAACATTGAGAATCTTAGTTTTTAAATCCCAGTAAACCAAGAAGTCACCCAACAAGAAACTTGGCATGGTTTCATGACATGGCACATATATGCCATGGTAAAAAAATCGTCCAGTTTGAGAAGAGGCGCACACATTAGTAGCCAACAAAGTCCTTTTGAAACAAAAAGCTGACACGTTAATATCGCAAACGGTTGTACTACATTTACCGTGTCGAAATTTAACCATACTCAATGTCGTGGGTGCAACTGTTTAATTAGAAGGGACGAGCACGAGAAGTCCGCCGTGTAGGCTCGACGGGACGCGTGCGAGCAGTCCGCCATGCAGGCTCGACGGGACGCGTGCATCATGTCCACCTCGCAGGCTCGACGAGACACATGCGAGCAGCAAGGCCGCCCATGCTCAGCGGGAAGCGAGCTCTTTGACCTCCATGCACCAGCCGCCGCCCGCCTCGCTCACAACTTCTCCATTAATGGGTTAATTAAAGCACCTGGACGGAGGGTGTTTGCTTGTGATCCCATGGCAGCATTTGCTTTGTTCGTGTTTTCAACTTGTATTCCACCCTAATTTAAATTGCCACATAGGGCAACGGATAATACGACCACAAATAAAATGGCAACGGATAATACGACGACAAATTTACAATGGCGCAAATAATAATTGTCTTACATATTCCGGATAATTTAAAATGCCACATGCAACAAAGCCCGGAAGACACGGGGGCAAGAGAAGACGGAAATTGCAAACAACGATCTGGGTCGCTACTGTCTCTACTCATCGATGGATCACCGGGCGACGAAATCCTCCAGCTCCTTCTTCAATTCCTCATGACTTTGCTTGAAAGCAGCCACGGATTCCTCCACCTCCTGCTCACGCTCGATCCGGAGCTTCCTCAAGGCACCCATCAGTTCCTCGACGACCGCTTTCAACGTCATCTCCGAGGCAGTGCTCTGCTCATGCAGCATCTTCCAGCCGGCGGCCTCCTCCTCCTTCTCGGCGACCAACTTGAGGAGCTTCGCATTGTCACCCATGAGTTGCTCGACAAGGCCGGTCACCTTGTCAACTAAGGCATTGCTGATCTTGATCAGCTTCACCAAGCCATCGACCAGCTCCTACTGCATAGTAACACCAGCAAGAATGTCATCATCACCGGTGAAGGACTTTAGGAACGCCGGCTCGTCGTGATGGCGGACGCCGCGAATGCGCTTGTGAGAGCCCTCGCGTGCCAGTGAGAGCTCGTTCGAGGGCTCCGCGGCGCGCCAGGACATCTCTGCTGCGGCCGCGGCTTCGCGGTGGGACCTCTGTAGTGCTTCCGCGGCCTTGGTCTTTGCTGCCTGGTTATATGTCCATCCTAAACTCCTCCTACTGGTCATGGCGAAACGACTTGACAGAAAAAACCAGTTTTGTGAGTGATGAGGAGAGGAATTGTGAAGTAATTTTTGAGTGGGTAGTTTTTATAGCCCGGTGCAAAGTGTGAACACATATTAGTTTGGTAAGTGTGAACAAATTTGCAATTACTTATTGCATTGTAATTAGCAATGTGACGAGAAACAAGGTCAAAATTTATTGATGGTAGAAGGTTGACCACGTAGTTGCCACGTGTTATTTATCACACAAGTGTTAACATAAGGAAATGTATGTGTAACTTTCTAATCATCACACATGAGTACGCGTAGACGCATCATGTGCGATACTCCTAGTCACCGCAAGCAACTAGTATGCATTTTTCAAAGTTTTTTTGTACACACAGAATTAAAAACGAACTAACTGTATTAATCGTCTGTGTTGTAAATACTCATCGCAAACAGTTCATCCGAGTCGGCTGTCTGCCATGTATCACACACATCTTGTTAAGTTGAACCTTTTTGTTGCGTTCGCTAATCAAAAACAGTTCGTCCGAGTGAACCGTATGCCCTATATCACACACACACCTTGATCTGGCTAACCATTTATGTTACACTCCCTAATAGAAAACGGTTCGTCGGAGTGAACTGTATGCCGTATATCGCACACACATTGATATGGTTACCCGTTTCTGTTGTTCTGCCTCATCGAAAACAGTTCGAACGGTTTAACCATGTGCCCTGCATCGCACTCGCAACTAAAATCTGAACCGTGTTTGATGCATCCTCCATCGCAAACGTTTTGCACCTTTTTGACGGTTTTTTACATCCCCGTTTGTGATTAATGCATCTCACACAATTTTGTCAAAGGATCTCTGATCGTAGTGTCTCATTAGCAGCATCCTGCAGTAGTGTGCGATGCTTATGTGAAAAAGCTTCAACCTAATAAGCTCGAACCAAAATCAGAAAAATGTGTCTTCATAGGATACCCAAAGGAAACTGTTGGGTACACCTTCTATCACAGATCCGAAGGCAAGATATTCATTGCTAAGAATGGGTCCTTTCTAGAGAAGGAGTTTCTCTCGAAAGAAGTGAGTGGGAGGAAAGTAGAACTTGATGAGTTAATTGTACCTTCTCCCGAATTTGAAAGTAGTTCATCACAGAAATCAGTTCCAGTGATGCCTACACCAATTAGCGAGGAAGTTAATGATGATGATCATGAAACTTCAGATCAAGTTACTACCGAACATCGTAGGTCAACCAGAGTACGTTCCGCACCAGAGTGGTACGGTAATCCTGTTCTGGAAGTCATGTTACTTGACCATGACGAACCTACGAACTACGATGAAGCGATGATGAGCCCAGATTCCGCGAAATGGCTCGAGGCCATGAAATCTGAGATGGGATCCATGTACGAGAACAAAGTGTGGACTTTGGTTGACTTGCCCAATGATCGGCAAGCCATAGAGAATAAATGGATCTTCAAGAAGAAGACTGACACTGACGGTAATGTTACTGTCTACAAAGCTTGACTTGTTGCGGAATTTTTTCGACATGTTCAAGGAGTTGACTACGATGAGACCTTCTCACCCATAGCGATGCTTAAGTCTGTCCGAATCATGTTAGCAATTGCCGCATTTTATGATTATGAAATTTAGCAAATGGATGTCAAAACTGTATTTTGATACATCCATTTTGCATCATGCTTTTATATCGATATTTATTGCATTACGGGCTGTTATTACACATTATGTCACAATACTTATGCCTTTTCTCTCTTATTTTACAAGGTTTACATGAAGAGGGAGAATGCCGACAGCTGAAATTCTGGGCTGGAAAAGGAGCAAATATTACAGACCTATTCTGCACAACTCCAAAAGTCCTGAAACTCCACGAAAGTCAGTTTTGGAATGTATTAAAAATATTGGGCGAAGAAAGCACCAGAGGGGGGCACCCACTGTCCTCGTGGGCCACCTGGAAGCCCCCTGATGCCCATCTTCTGGTATAAGGTGTCTTTTGCCCTGAAAAAAAATCAGAAGGAAGCTTTTGGGATGAAGTGCCACCGTCTCAAGGCGGAACCAATCTAGGGCTCCGGCAGAGCTGTTCTGAGGGGGAAATCGTCACCATCGTCATCACCATGGACCTGTCATCGGGATGGGGTGAATCCCCATCAACACCTTCACCAGCACCATCTCCTCTCAAACCCTAGTTCATCTCTTGTATCCAATCTTTGTCTCAAAACCTCAGATTGGTACCTGTGGGTTGCTAGTAGTGTTGATTACTCCTTGTAGTTGATGCTAGTTGGTTTATTCGGTGGAACATTATATGTTCAGATCCTTTATGCACATTAATACACATCTGATTATGAACATGAATATGATTCGTGAGTAGTTACGTTTGTTCCCGAGGACATGGGAGAAGTCTTGTTATAAGTAGTCATGTGAATTTGGTATTCTTTTGATATTTTGATGAGATGTATGTTGTCTTTCCTCTAGTGGTGTTATGTGAACATCAACTACATGACACTTCACCATTGTTTGGGCCTAGGGGAAGGCATTGGGAAGTAATAAGTAGATGATGGGTTGCTAGAGTGACAGAAGCTTAAACCCTAGTTTACGCGCTGCTTCGTAAGGGGCTGATTTGCTTCCATATGTTTCATGCTATGGTTAGGTTTACCTTAATTCTTCTTTCGTAGCTACGGATGCTTGCGAGGGGGGGGTTAATCATAAGTGGGATGCTTGTCCAAGGAAGGGAAGTACCCAAGCATCGGTCCACCCACATAACAAATTATCAAAGTAACGAACGTGAATCATATGAGCATAATGAAAACTAGCTTGACGATAATTCCCATGCGTCCTCGGGAGCGCTTTCCTTTATATTAGAGTTTGTCCAGGCTTGTCCTTTGCTACAAAAAGGATTGGGCCACCTTGCTGCACCTTGTTTACTTTTGTTACTTGTTACCCATTACGAATTACCTTATCAAAAAACTATCTGTTACCGATAATTTCAGTGCTTGAAGAGAATACCTTACTGAAAACTGCTTGTCATTTCCTTCTGCTCCTCATTGGGTTCGACACTCTTACTTACGAAAGGACTACGATAGATCCCCTATACTTGTGGGTCATCAAGACTCTTTTATGGCGTCGTTGCAGGGGAGTGAAGTGCCTTTGGTAGGTGGAATTTGGTAAGGAAAAATTTATATAGTGTGCTGAAATTTACTGTCACTTGTTATTATGGAAAATAATCCTTTGAGGGGCTTGTTCGGGGTATCTTAACCCCGACCAGTAGAGCAAAGAGTTGCTCCTCAACCTACTGAACCTACTGAAAATGTTTACTTTGAAATTCCTTCGGGCATGATAGAGAAACTGCTAGCTAATCCTTTTAAAGGAGATGGACCATTACATCCCGATATGCACCTAATCTATGTGGATGAAGTTTGTGGATTATTTAAGCTTGCAGGTATGCCCGAGGATGTTATCAAGAAGAAGGTCTTCCCTTTATCTTTGAAGGGAAAGGCATTTCTACCTCTTGAGCATGTGTTCGTTTTCACTTGAAGAGGAAAGGGTGATGCAGCAAAGTAGCGTAAGTATTTCCCTCAATTTTTGAGAACCAAGGTATCAATCCAGTAGGAGACTACATGCAAGTCGCCTAGTACCTGCACAACAATCAAGAAACCTGCAACCAACACGATAAAGGGGTTGTCAATCCCTTCACGGACACTTGCAAAAGTGAGATCTGATAAAGATAATAAGATAAATATTTTTGGTATTTTTGTTGTATAGATTGAAAAGTAAAGATTGCAAAATAAAATAAATAGTACACTAGAATTGTAGATCAGAAACTTATATGATATAAAATAGACCCGGGGGCCATAGGTTTCACTAGTGGCTCCTCTCATGATAGCATGTATTACGGTGGGTGAACAAATTACTGCCGAGCAATTGATAGAAAAGCGCATAGTTATGAGAATATCTAGGCAATGATTATGAAATATAGGCATCACTTCCGTGTTAAGTAGACCGAAATGATTCTGCATCTACTACTATTACTCCACACATCGACCGCTATCCAGCATGGATCTAGAGTATTAAGTTCATAAGAACAGAGTAATGCTTTAGGCAAGATGACATGATGTAGAGGGATAAACTCAAGCAATATGATATAAACCCCATCTTTTTATCCTCGATGGCCACAATACAATACGTGCCTTGTTGCCGCTATTGTCACTGGGAAATGACGCCGCAAGATTGAACCCAAAGCTAAGCACTTCTCCCATTGCAAGAAAGATCAATCTAGTAGGCCAAACTAAACCGATAATTCAAATAGACTTGCAAAGATATCAAATCATGCATATAAGAATTTAGAGAAGAACCAAATATTGTTCATAGATAAACTTGATCATAAATCCACAATTCATCGGATCTCGGCAAACACACCGCAAAAGAATATTACATCAAATAGATCTCCAAGAACATCGAAGAGAACTTTGTATTGAGAACCAAAGAGAGAGAAGAAGCCATCTAGCTAATAACTATGGACCCGAAGGTCTGTGGTAAACTACTCACATATCATCGAGGCTATGGTGTTGATGTAGAAGCCCTTCGTGATTGAATCCCCCTTCGGCAGATCACCGGAAAAGGCCCCAAATGGGATCTCATGGGTACAGAAGGTTGCGGCGGTGGAAAAGTGGTTTCGTGGCTCCCCTGGATGTTTTTGGGTATAAGAGTATATATAGGTGAAAGAAGTACGTCGGTGGAGCTACGAGGGGCCCACGAGGGTGGGGGCGCGCCTACCCCCCTGGGCGCGCCCTCCTACCTCATGGCTACCTTGTTGCGTCTCTAACTTCCACTTCAAGTCTCTTGGATTGTGTTTTTTCCAAGAAAGATCCTCATGAAGGTTTCGTTCCGTTTGGATTCCGTTTGATATTCCTTTTCTGTGAAACACCGAAATAGGCAAAAAACAAAAACTGGCATTGGGCCTCCGGTTAATAGGTTAGTCCCAAAAATAATATAAAAGAGCATATTAAAGCCCATTAAACATCCAAAACAGATAATATAATAGCATGGAACAATAAAAAATTGTAGATACCTTGGAGACGTATCAGCATCCCCAAGCTTAATTCATGCTCGTACTCGAGTAGGTAAATGATAAAACAGAATTTTTGATGTGGAATGCTACCTAGCATAATTCTCAATGTAATTTTCTTTATTGTGGCATGAATGTTCAGATCCGAAAGATTCAAGATAAAAGTTTAATATTGACATAAAAATAATAATATTTCAAGCATACTAACTAAGCAATTATGTCTTCTCAAAATAACATGGCCAAAGAAAGTTATCCCTACAAAATCATATAGTTTGGCTATGCTTCATTTTCGTCACACAAAAATGCTCTCATCATGCACAACCCCAATGATAAGCCAAGCAATTGTTTCATACTTTAGTAATCTCAAACTTTTTTCAACTTTCACGCAATACATGAGCGTGAGCCATGGATATAGCACTATGGGTGGAATAGAATATAATGATGGGGAGTTGTGTGCAGAAGACAAAAGGAGAAAGTCTCACATTGACGCGGCTAATCAACGGGCTATGGAGATGCCCATCAATTGATGTTAATGCAAGGAGTAGGGATTGCCATGCAACGGATGCACTAGAGCTATAAATGTATGAAAGCTCAACAAAAGAAACTAAGCGGGTGTGCATCCAACTTGCTTGCTCACGAAGACCTAGGGCATTTTGAGGAAGCCCATTGTTGGAATATACAAGCCAAGTTCTATAATTGTAGCGACCCGACCCAAAATGGATCGAAGTCTCTGTGCTTAAGTGCCATCCCTGGATCGATATGCTGACACACACAGTACTCGAGGAATTATAATAGAGTTCAATCACACACTTTATTACATCGAGATCCTCAAAAGAGTATTTATTACAATAATATGGCCAAAGGCCATCTCAATAAAAATAACTGCGGAAGCTTCAAAGGTAAATGAGTCCATCCAACTCCATGGCAAACTGAGTGTAGAACAACGACCTATCACGCCTTTAATCTTCGTCGGAAAAGTCTGCAACATGAGACGTTGCAGCCGTGTAGGTCAGCACATGGAATGTGCTGGCAATTTCACACTGTAGAATAATAATGAAAAAAAACTATCTCTATATGCAAATTTAGCTGGTGGAGGCTCTAAGTTTAATATTTGCATAAAGAAAATTTTACCCTACAACAAAGGAATAATTTTTTATTACTACTAAGTTAAAATGTCATTACTAAGAAGGTTCCTCCAACTCAAACCCAAAATTCCCAAGTTATTAGTAACCCAATAATTTCATTAAATAGAGTGATGAGATCAACCAATAATTCATTTCTAGATACTCAAGATGTCCATAACCGGGGACACGACTAATCATGATTAGTTTGTACACTCTGCAGAGGTTTGCGCACTTTTCCCCACAAGACTCGACCACCTCCATGTTCGAAAGATCGAGACATAGCCTTTCTGAAGTATTTCCTCCAAACCCTGGGTAGACCGATACACCTACTTTCCCCTACATCAGCTAGTCTACCACGGAAAGAGGTCACACAACTTACTCAACTATGCCAGAGCCCATAATGGCTTGTGGCTGCACATGAAAGTTTCTAGGCATGAAATATTTTATGATCCCTTTGAGCCTGGGTGGCGGACCTAGGGTAATCACACGGGTACTCCGGGATTCCCCTTGGGCAAGCACTGGTTACTCCAGGTGCCCCAAACAATCCACCCAGATGTGTATTAAAGTTGTCACCTTATGTTGTCCCAAAATTATTTTCTCTCACAACTTGCATGGATCACACATACCAATCCCTGTCTACGAGCATCGCTAAGCAATATATGATATAACAAATATTCCCGGGGTGATCAAAGGTCATAGGTTCCTACCACAAGAACTACAAAGCATAACCACATGTCCCCAATCCTACTCATGCAATCTTTGAGGGTGAAACTGATGCATAGTAAAAATAGGGTATTGAAAAATATGATCAAAGTGTGAACTTGCCTTGCTGATGTTCACTGAACTGTAAAGATTCGTGGTAGCAAGCTTCGTACTCTAGATGATCTAACGTAAGCAAGCAATAACATACATAAGCATACAAGCAAAGATCCAAAAAGAAAACAAATGAAAGACTTCGAAAAACTCCAAAACAACCAAATAAAGTTTTTGTACATAACATAATTTTACAGTAGAAAAAATATGTGTGTTTGGATCTAACAGAAATTACATGTTACGAGCTTCGATTTGCAAAAAGAATCACCTAAAACTGAGTTACGAAACTCAATTTATGGTCTAACGAAGTTTGAATTCAAAGCTGTTTGAATTCAAATTTTAAAAAATTTAAAAATATTGTTCATTTGGTTCTATGGATAGATGGGATTTCTATGAACTAGTAGGAAAAATAATCAACTAGATCAGATTTATAGACTAAAAGATATACAAGAAAGAAGATTTGGTAAAGAATCTAAATTTGGAAAAAATCCTAAAAAAGAAAAAAAATCGGCCAGAGACAAGTGGCGCTCTGTGATTCGCTGGCTGGGCGCTCACCGGACTTGTCGCCGGAGACGAGGAAGAAGGTGACTCCGGTGTGCTTCGTCGAAGGACACGTGCAGAACGATGTAGAGGAGGATGAGGTGAACCACTTGAACAAGTTGTGGTGGTAGATTGCTTCCTGTACGCACGGTGAGAGATCGCCGGAATTCACGAACTCCGGTGAGCAATTGGCGACGTTAGGGAGGGGAAAAAACTCCAGAAGGAGAGGGCTTCGGACGAGGGTTGAGAGGGGCTCCCAGGGGTGCTTTATATAGGGCAGGGGAGGTCTAGAGTTGGGTGGGGCGAGATGTGTTAATGGCTGCAGTTTCAAGCGCTCATGATGGCCATTATGGTTGTCTTTGAGGCGCACCAGGGGATGCGAGGGGTCGAGGGAGGCGAGGGGGTTCCGTTTAGAGGCGTTTTGGAGCGGGGGAGTGGAAGATGAGGGGAGGAAGAGGTAGAGGCGCCATGGATGAACCTTATGTCAGTGTTCACGTACAGAGAGGAGGAAGAAGGAGATAGCGCCTGGGCCTGGGCCTGCTGGGCTGCGTTCTTTTTAAAAACATTTTTTTACAGAAGCAATGAAACACCGAAAATACAAATAAATATAAGTCTAGAAATGCCAGAAAAATTCACATAATTATATGGTCTTATACATGACCTAGTGAACTTTTATCTAGCCTAAAATGCAAGTTTCAAAAATAAACTTTTTGCTATGCTAATAAAATAAATTGCAAATAAAACTCAAAAAAATATTTTGGTTCCAAATTCAATTTCCAATATTTTCTTTTCTGATTTTGAAGAAGTCATTTTATCTTCTCTCTTTATTTTATTTTTGATATAGTGGAAATGAATTTTTGGTGAAATCCAATTTGATCCATATCCCAGCTTTGAAATTTCAAAAGTGGGTTTTGGGGAAACTTCCAACTCTCTCTTTTGGTCCTTGAGTTGCTCAAAGTTCCTTGGATCAAAAATCAAATAAAACAAATGGGGCAAAAATGCATAAATCATGGATGCATATGAATGATCTATTATAAACATCCAAATTGAAAATTGGGATGTTACAATAATGAAAATTCCCACTAGTATATGAAAGTGACAAAATAAGAGACTCTCTATCATCAAGATCATGGTGCTACTTTGAAGCACAAGTGTGGAAAAAGGATAGTAACATTGTCCCTTCTCTCTTTTTCTCTCATTTTTTTGGGCCTTCTCTTTTTTTATTTGACCTTTCTATCTTTTTTTCTTTTCTTTTCCTTAGACGGGACAATGCTCTAATAATGACGATCATCACACTTTATTTATTTACAACTCGATACTAGAACAAAATATGACTCTATATGAATGCCTCCGGCGTTGTACCGGAATGTGCAATGATTCAAGAGTGACATGTATAAAAAATTATGAGCGGTGGCTTTGTCATAAATACGATGTCAACTACATGATCATGCAAGGCAATATGACAATGATGAAGCGTGTCATAATAAACGGAACGTGGAAAGTTGCATGGCAATATATCTTGGAATGGCTATGGAAATGCCATAATAGGTAGGTATGGTGGCTGTTTTGAGGAAGATATAAGGAGGCTTATGTGTGATAGAGTGTATCATATCACGGGGTTTGGATGCACCGACGAAGTTTGCACCAACTCTCGAGGTGAGAAAGGGCAATGCACGGTACCAAAGAGGCTAGCAATGATGGAAGGGTGAGAGTGCGTATAATCCATGGACTCAACATTATTCATGAAGAAATCACATACTTATTGCAAAAATCTACAAGTCATCAAAACCAAGCACTATGCGCATGCTCCTAGGTGGATAGATTAGTAGGAAAATACCATCGCTCGTCCCCGACCGCCACTCATAAGGAGGACAATCAAAGAAACACCTCATGCTTCAAATTTGTTACACAACGGTTACCATACGTGCATGCTACGGGATTTGCAAACCTCAACATAAGTATTTCTCAAATTCACAAATACTCAACTAGCATGAATCTAATATCACCATCTTTATATCTCAAAACAATCATCAAGTATCAAACTTCTCGTAGTATTCGATGCACTCTATATGAAAGCTTTTATTATACCCATTTTGGATGCCTATCATATTAGGACTAATTTCATAATCAAAGAAAATTACCATGCTGTTCTAAAAGACTCTCAAAATAATATAAGTGAATCATGAGAGATCAATAATTTCTATAAAATAAAACCACCACCGTGCTCTAAAAAGATATAAGTGAAGCACTAGAGCAAAATTATCTAGCTCAAAAGATATTAGTGAAGCACATAGAGTATTTTAATAAATTTTGATTCATGTGTGTCTCTCCCAAAAGGTGTGTACAGCAAGGATGACTGTGGTAAACTAAAAATCAAATACTCGAATCATACAAGACGCTCCAAGCAAAACATATATCATGCGGTGAATAAAAATATAGCCTCAAGTAAAGCTACCGATAGATGAATACGAAAGAGGGGATGCCTTCCGGGGCATCCCCAAGCTTAGTCTTTTGGTTGTCCTTGAGTTTTACCTTGGGGTGCCTTGGGCATCCCCAAGCTTAGGATCTTGCTACTCCTTGTTCCAAAATCCATCAAATCTTTACCCAAAAACTTGAAAACTTGACAACACAAAACTCAACAGAAAATCTCATGAGCTCCGTTAGTATAAGAAAGAAAACAACCACTTTAAGGTATTGTAATGAACTCATTCTTTATTTATATTTGTGTTAAAGCTACTGTATTCCAAATTCTCTATGGTTCATACCCCTCGATACTAGCCATAGATTCATCAAAATAAGCAAACAACACACAAAAAACAGAATCTGTCAAAAACAGAACAGTCTGTAGCAATCTAGAACTTTTGAATACTTCTGTAACTCCAAAAATTCTGAAAACTTAGGAAGACTTAAATAATTTGTATATTGATCTACTGCAGTTGGAATTGGTATTTTATCGCTCTCTGGTAAAAAACTAAAATTATTCTCGTGAGCTCATACTTTCTGTTTTTTTCAGCAAGATCAAACAACAATCACCCAAGAAGATCCTAAAGGCTTTACTTGGCAAAAACACTAATTAAAACATAAAAACACAATCATAACAGAGGATAGCTGATTTATTTATTACTAAGGAGGAACAAAAATCAAGGAACAAAAATAAAATTGGGTTGCCCCCAACGAGCGCTATAGTTTAACACCCCTAGCTAGGCATAAAAGCAAGAATAGATCTAGGTATTGCCATCTTTGGTATTTATCTTTTTAATAGGGTTATGCTCGAATCTGGGAGGTTCCTTATGTTTCCCTTCACACTCAGAGATCTTTAGATCTAGAGCATCCAACCGCTTATTGCAAAGAGTGATCAACATATTCATGTGGTGAAGGTTCCCACTAACATTTTTAAGAGGTTCAAGAGAATTTTGCAAAATTTTAGTTACTTCGCATATTTTCTCAAAAACTTGGGTTCCTTCTTGAGTATGATGGAGTCCCTTTTGTGGGGGTAGTACTCCTACTATTCCCTCTATAATCTCATACGCAATACTGGGATCAATATCAATAAAACTCCCTTTAGCGGCAAAATCCAAGAGTTGTCTATGGGACATGGTTAGCCCAACATAAAAATTGCGAAGTAAAATCTTGAAATCTCCCTCTATAGTGCAATTATGATAGGACTCTATCATCTTGTACCAAGTATCTTTTAAGTTTTCCCCTTGTCTTTGTTTGAAGTGAAGAACTTCAAAATCGGGAGACAAAGGAAGAGATGAAGGGCTCGCCATGAAGATGAAACAAACGATCTAACACATGGACACACAAGAGGGAAGCAAAAAGAGGCGAACGGAAAAATGGGCGAATAAAACGGCAAAGGTGTAGTGGGGGAGAGGAAAACAAGAGGCAAATGGCAAATAATGTAATGCGAGGGAGAAGAGTTTGTGATGGGTACTTGGTATGTCGTGACTTGAGCATAGATCTCCCCAACAACGGCGCCAGAAATCCTTCTGCCTACCTCTTGAGCATGTGTTTGTTTTCCCTTGAAGAGGAAAGGGTGATGCAGCAAAGTAGCGTAAGTATTTCCCTTAGTTTTTGAGAACCAAGGTATCAATCCAGTAGGAGACTACACACAAGTCGCCTAGTACATGCACAAACAATTAAGAACCTTGCAACCAACGCGATAAAGGGGTTGTCAATCCCTTCACGGCCACTTGCAAAAGTGAGATCTCATAAAGATAATTAGATAAATATTTTTGGTATTTTTGTTGTATAGATTGAAAAGTAAAGATTGCAAAATAAAATAAATAGTAAACTAGAATTGTAGATCGGAAACTTATATGATATAAAATAGACCCGTGGGCCATAGGTTTCACTAGTGGCTCCTCTCATGATAGCATGTATTACGCTGGGTGAAGAAATTACTGCCGAGCAATTGATAGAAAAGCGCATAGTTATGAGAATATCTAGGCAATGATTATGAAATATAGGCATCACGTCCGTGTTAAGTAGACCGAAACAATTCTGCATCTACTACTATTACTCCACACATCGACCGCTATCCAGCATGCATCTAGAGTATTAAGTTCATAAGAGCAAAGTAATGCTTTAGGCAAGATGACATGATGTAGAGGGATAAAATCAAGCAATATGATATAAACCCCATCTTTTTATCCTCTGTGGCAACAATACAATTTGTGCCTTGCTGACCCTACTGTCACTGGGAAAGGACACCGCAAGATTGAACCCAAAGCTAAGCACTTCTCCCATTTCAAGAATGATCAATCTAGTAGGCCAAACTAAACCGATAATTCAAAGAGACTTGCAAAGATATCAAATCATGCATATAAGAATTCAGAGAAGAACCAAATATTGTTCATAGATAAACTTGATCATAAATTCACAATTCATCAGATCTCGGCAAACACACCGCAAAAGAATATTACATAGAATAGATCTCCAAGAACATCGAGGAGAACTTTGTGTTGAGAACCAAAGAGAGAGAAGAAGCCATCTAGATAATAACTATGGACCCGAAGGTCTGTGGTAAACTACTCACACATCATCGGAGAGGCTATGGTGTTGATGTAGAAGCCCTCCGTGATCAAATCCCCCTCTGGCAGATCACCGGAAAAGGCTCCAGATGGGATCTCACGGGTACCGAAGGTTGCGGTGGTGGAAAAGTGGTTTCGTGGCTCCCTTGGATGTTTTTAGGGTATAAGAGTATATATAGGCGAAAGAAGTACTTCAGTGGAGCTATGAGGGGCCCACGAGGGTGGGGGTGTGCCTACCCCGTTGGGCGCGCCCTCCTACCTCGTGGCCACCTTGTTGCGTCTCTGACTTCCACTCCAAGTATCCTGGATTGCGTTTGTTCCAAGAAAGATCCTCGCGAAGGTTTCGTTCCATTTGGATTCCGTTTGATATTCCTTTTCTGCGAAACACTGAAATATGCAAAAAAACCAGAAACTGGCACTAGGCCTCCGGTTCATAGGTTAGTCCCAAAAATAATATAAAAGAGCATATTAAAGCCCATTAAACATCGAAAACAGATAATATAATAGCATGGAACAATAAGAAATTATAGATATGTTGGAGACGTATCAGGCATTGACATGGTTTATGCTATGTGATGATATTGGATCATGGAACTACAACCGATTGAAATTGGAATTTCATCAGAAGTTTTATCCTATGCATCTAGTTCATCGTGATCGTAATTATATATATATATATATATATATATATATATATATATATATATAATTTTTGGCCTCACGAAGGAGAAAGTATCGCTCAAGCTTGGGAGAGGCTTAAGTCAATGTTATATTCATGCCCCAATCATGAGCTCTCAAGAGAAATTATTATTCAAATTTTTTATGCTCTGCTTTCTCTCAATAATCGCTCCATGCTCGATACTTCTTGTACTGGTTCTTTTATGATGAAGACTATTGAATTCATATGGGATTTATTGGAAAGAATTAGACGCAACTCTGAAGATTGGGAACTCGACGAAGGTAAGGAGTTAGGTATAACACCTAAGTTTGATTGTGTTAAATCTTTTATGGATACCGATGCTTTTCGTGAATTTAGCACTAAATATGGACTTGACTTTGAGATAGTAGTGAATCATTTGCTACTCATGTTGATCTCCCTAAGGAGAAGTGGTTTAAATATCATCCTCCATTGAATTAAATGTAGTCGAACCTATTAAAGTTGAAGAAAAGACTATCACTTATAATGTTGATCCTATTGTTGCTATCGCTTATATTGAGAAACCACCTTCCCCTGTTAGAATAAAGGATCATGCTAAAGCTTCAAATGTGGCTCATAAGAGTAATGCTAGAACACCTACACCCTCTGAGCAAATTAAAGTTGAACCTAGTATTGCTATGGTTAAGGATCTCTTGGTCGATAATATTGATGGGCATGTTATTTACTTCTATGATGAAGCTGGTAGAATTGCTAGACCCGATACTAAAAATAAACATAGAGCTGTTGTTGGCATGCCTGTTGTTTCTGTTAAAATAGGAGATCACTGTTATCATGGCTTATGTGATATGGGTGCTAGTGTCAGTGCAATACCTTATACTTTATATAAAGAAACTATGCACGATATTGCACCTGCTGAGATAGAAGATATTGATGTTACTACTAAGCTTGCCAATAGAGATACTATTTCACCAGTTGGGATTGTTAGAGATGTTGAAGTATTGTGTGGGAAAATTAAATATCCTACTGATTTTCTTGTTCTTGCTTCCCCACAAGATGACTTTTGTCCCATTATATTTGGTAGACCCCTCTTGAATACTGTTAATGCTAAGATAGACTGCGAAAAGGATATTGTTACTGTTGGTTTAGGGGATATGTCTCATGATTTCAATTTAGCTAAATTTCGTAGACAACCCCATGATAAAGAATTGCCTAGTAAAGATGAAATTATTGGTCTTGCTTCTATTGTCGTGCCTCCTAATGATCCTTTAGAACAATATTTTCTAGACTATAAAATGATATGTTTATGAATGAAAGAAGGGAAATAGATGAAGTATTCTTTAAACAGGGACCTATTTTGAAACACAACTTGCCTATTGAAATTCTAGGGGATCCTCCTCCACCCAAGGGTGATCCCATGTTTGAGCTTAAACCATTACCTGATACTCTTAAATATGCTTATCTTGGTGAAAAGAAGATATATCCTGTTACTATTAGTGCTAACCTTTCAGAGCAGGAAGAAGAGACATTATTGGAAACTCTAAAGAAGCACCGTGCTGCTATTGGATATACTCTTGATGATCTTAAGGGCATTATTCCCACTCTATGCCAGCACAAAATAAAATTGGAGAAAGACGCTAAACCAGTTGTTGATCACTAACGATGGTTAAATCCTAAGATGAAAGAAGTGGTAATAAATGAAATACTAAAGCTTCTGGAGGCAGGTATAATTTATCCTGTTGCTGATAGTCAGTGGGTAAGTCCTGTCCATTGTGTCCCTAAGAAGTAAGAAGGGAGGTATTATTGTTGTTCCTAATGATAAAGACGAATTGATCCCACAAAGAATTGTTACAGGTTATATAATGGTAATTGATTTCTGCAAATTAAATAAAGCTACTAGAAAGGATCATTACCCTTTACCTTTTATTGATCAAATGCTAGAAAGATTTTCCAAACATACACATTTTTGCTTTCTAGATGGTTATTCTAGTTTCTCTCAAATACCTATGTCAAAAGAGGATTAGGAAAAGACCACTTTTACTTGCCCTTTCGGTACCTTTGCTTACAGATGTATGCCTTTTGGTTTATGTAATGCACCTGCTACCTTTCAAAGATGTATGACTGCTATATTTTCTGACTTTTGTGAAAAGATTGTTGAGGTTTTCATGGATGACTTCTCTGTGTATGGGACTTCTTTTGATGATTGCTTAAGAAACCTTGATCGAGTTTTGCAGAGATGTGAAGAAACTAATCTTGTCTTGAATTGGGAGAAGTGCCACTTTATGGTTAATGAAGGTATTTTCCTGGGGCATAAAATTTCTGAAAGAGGTACTGAAGTTGATAAAGCTAAAGTTGATGCTATTGAAAAGATGTCCTGTCCTAAGAACATTAAAGGTATAAGAAGTTTCTTTGGTCATGCCGGTTTTTATAGGAGGTTCATTAAAGACTTCTCAAAATTTTTTAGGCCTCTTACTAATCTCTTACAAAAAGATGTTCCTTTTGTCTTTGATGATGATTGTGTAGAAGCATTTGAAATACTTAAGAAAGCCTTGATTTCTGCACCTATTGTTCAGCCACCTGATTGGAATTTACCCCTTGAAATTATGTGTGATGCTAGTGAATATGTTGTATGTGCTGTTCTTGGACAAAGAGTTGATAGAAATTAAATGTTATCCGATATGCTAGTAAAAATCTAGACAGTGCCCAGAGAAATTATGCTACTACTGAAAAACAATTAGCAGTTGTATTTGCTTGTGATAAGTTCAGACCTTATATCGTTGATTCTAAAGTAACTGTTCACACTGATCATGCCGCTATTAAATACCTTATGGAAAAGAAAGATGCTAAACCTAGACTTATTAGATGGGTTCTCTTGCTACAAGAATTTGAATTGCATATTATGTATAGGAAGGGAGCTGAGAACCCCGTTGCAGACAACTTGTCTAGGTTAGATAATGTTCTTGATGACCCACTCCCTATTGATGATAGTTTTCATGATGAACAATTAGCTATCATAAATGCTTCTCGTACTGCTCCATGGTATGCTGATTATGCTAATTACATTGTTGCTAAATTTATACCACCTAGTTTCACATACCAGCAAAAGAAAAAGTTTTTCTATGATTTGAGACATTACTTCTGGGATGACCCACACCTTTATAAAGAAGGGGTAGATGGTGTTATTAGACGTTGTGTACCTGAGCATGAACATGAACATATCCTACGCAAGTGTCACTCCAAGGCTTATGGAGGACACCATGCTGGAGATAGAATTGTACATAAGGTATGCAATCCGGTTTTTATTGGCCTGCTCTTTTCAAAGATGCTCGTAAGTTTGTCTTGTCTTCTGATGAATGTCAAAGAATTGGTAATATTAGTAGACGCCAAGAAATGCCTCTGAACTATTCACTTGTTATGGAACCATGATGTTTGGGGCTTTGATTATATGGGACCGTTTCCTTCCTCTAATGGGTATACACATATTTTAGTTGTTGTTGATTCCGTTACTAAGTGGGTAGAAGCTATTCCAACTAGTAGTTCTGATCATAACACCTCTATTAAGATGCTTAAATAAGTTATTTTTCCGAGGTTTGGAGTCCCTAGATACTTAATGACTGATGGTGGTTCACATTTTATTCATGGTGCTTTTCATAAAATGCTTGCTAAGTATGATGTTAATCATATAATTGCATCTCCATACCACGCACAGTCTAGTGGTCAAGTAGAACTGAGTAATAGAGAGATTAAATTAATTTTGCAAAAGACTATTAATAGATCTAGAAAGAATTGGTCCAAGAAACTTGATGATGCATTATGGGCCTATAGGACTGCATATAAAAATACTATGGGTATGTCTCCGTATAAAATGGTTTATGGAAAAGCATGTCACTTACCTCTCAAACTAGAACATAAGGCATATTGGGCCATTAAAGAGCTCAATTGTGATTTCAAACTTGCTGGTGAGAAGAGATTATTTGACATTAGCTCACTTGATGAGTGGAGAACCCAGGCCTATGAGAATGCCAAACTGTTTAAAGAAAAAGTTAAAAGATGGCATGACAAAAGGATACAAAATCATGTGTTTAATGTAGGTGATTATGTTTTGTTATACAACTCTCATTTAAGATTTTTTGTAGAAAACTTCTCTCTAAATGGGAAGGCCCTTACGTTATCGAGGAGGTCTATCATTCCGGTGCTATAAAAATCAACAACTTCGAAGGCACAAATCCGAAGGTGGTGAACGGTCAAAGAATCAAACATTATATCTCGGGCAATCCCATAAATGTTGAAACCAATGTTATTGACACCGTAACCCAGGATGAGTACATAAGGGACACTTTCCAGAACGTTTCAGACTCCGAAAAGGAATAGGTATGTGGTACGGTAAGTAAGCCGACTCCAAAATAGTTCTAACAACATTTTTTCTCCGTTTTGGAATACTTAAGAAAATAGGAAAACAAGAAGTAGTCCGGAAAGGACACGAGGCATCCACGAGGGTGGAGGGCGCGCCCTACCCCCCTGGGTGTGCCCCCTGCCTCATGGGCACCTCGTGTGTCCTCCGGACTCCGTTTTCTTGCATGATATTTCTTTTGGTCGGTAAAAAATCATTATATAATCTCCCGAAGGTTTTGACCACCGTACCACGACAAAATCCTCTGTTTTTGTTTTGAGTTGTTTCTGCCGCAGATTAGATCAAGATGTCTTCTCAAGAGTCAGTCGGGGACAGCCGAGTATCTCACCCGACACCGTGGCCAAAAGCAAACAGCGATGCCAATCACTTTGGGCCATCAACTAAGGAAGAGATGGAGGCCGACGTGAAAAGGGTAGATGCCATGGAGGAAGATCAAGAAGTTACCTCTCATCTCCAAGCCAGATTTATGATGGAGGAACTCTAGAGCTCAGCAATTCCAAATTCAGTCATCCCTCCCAATGCTAGATTTCTTTCTTATGGAAATATGAAAAAGAGTGTTACTTGTTCTCCCGCAGCTATGCAACATCCATGGATGAAATAAGCTTTAGCCGTCGTGGGTAAACTCCGGAAGGAAACAATGGATCTTAAGCAGCAAGTCAATAAGCTCGAGGAAGAGAACCATATCCTAAGGGGCATCATCGCCAAGAATATCACATCACTACCTCCTAAGAAAGATACATAAATACATAGGTATGGGCACTTCCCTTGGCAACTGCCAAGCTTGGGGGAGGTGCCCCGGTATCGTATCACATCACACTTCTATCTTTACCGTTTTTCTTAGTTCGATCCTTTTGGTTATATCTTGATCTAGTAGAATAAATGTTAGTATGATCTAGCTTTGAGTTTTTGTGTTGATCCTTATCTATGTAATCGAGTCTGTGAGCTATATATAATAAAGATTAGTCTTGACTCGAGGGCTTGGTTATCTTGCTATGATCTTGAGGGAATAAAAATAAAAGAAAGAATAAAAAGAAATCAAGATATCATATTGATCTTATGGAGAGTAATGACTTCATATATAAAGAGTATGATGAATAAAAGTTATTGAGAGTTGACAAACATAGTTTTGGTCATCGTTGCAATTAATAGGAAGTAATAAAGAAAGAGAGGTTTTCACATATAAATATACTATCTTGGACATCTTTTATGATTGTGAGCACTCATTAAAATATGGCATGCTAAAAAGTTGGTGTTGGACAAGGAAGACAACGTAATGGGTTATGTTTTCTTATATCCGAAATAAATTATATTATAATGGATCATCCAACATTTTGAGCTTGCCTTTCCCCGTCATTCTAGCCAAATTCTTTGCACCAAGTAGAGATACTACTTGTGCTTCCAAATATCCTTAAACCCAGTTTTTCCATGAGAGTCCACCATATCTACCTATGGATTGAGTAAGATCCTTCAAGTAAGTTGTCATTGTTGCAAGAAATAAAAATTGCTCTCTAAATATGTATGATCTATTAGTGTGGAGAAAATAAGCTTTATACGAGCTTGTGATATGGAAGAAATAAAAGCGACAGACTACATAATAAAGGTCCCTATCACAAGTGGCAATATAAAGTGACGTTCTTTTGCATTAAGATTTTGTGCATCCAACCATAAAAGCACATGACGACCTCTGCTTCCCTCTGTGAAGGGCCTATCTTTTATTTTTATCTTATACCTTATACAAGAGTCATGGTGATCTTCACCTTTCCTTTTTAAACTTTATCCTTTGGCAAGCACTATGTGTTGGAAAGATCCTGATATATATATATATATATATATCCAATTGGATGTGGGTTTTCATAAAGCATTATTGTTGATGTTACCCTTGAGGTAAAAGGTTGGGAGGCAAAACTATAAACCCCTATCTTTCTCTGCGTCAGATTAAAAATTCATACCCATAAGTATTGCGTGAGTGTTAGCAATTGTGAAAGACTAAATGATAGTTGAGTATGCGGACTTGCTGAAAAGCTCTTATATTGACTCTTTCTGATGTTATGATAAATTGCAATTGCTTCAATGACTGAGATTATAGTTGCTAGTTTTTCAATGAAGTTTCTGACTCATACTTTACATTGTGAATAGATTGTTACTTCAGCATAATAAATCATATGACAATATATATATGTTGCTATTCTTTTCGATATCGGCTTCCGCTTAAGGACAAGCGAGGTCTAAGCTTGGGGGATTTGATACGTCCATTTTGCATCATGCTTTTATATCGATATTTATTGCATTATGGGTTGTTATTACACATTATGTCACGATACTTATGCCTTTTCTCTCTTATTTTACAAGGTTTACATGAAGAGGGAGAATGCTGGCAGCTGGAAAAGGAGCAAATATTAGAGACCTATTCTACACAACTCCAAAAGTCCTGAAACTCCACGAAAGTCAGTTTTGAAATATATTAAAAATATTGGGCGAAGAAAGCACTAGAGGGGGGCCACCCACTGTCCACGAGGGTGGAGAGAGCGCCCTACCCCCCTGGGCGCGCCCCTGCCTCGTGGGCCACCTGGAAGCCCCCCAATGCCATATTCTGGTATAAGGTGTCATTTGCCCTGGAAAAATCAGAAGGAAGCTTTCAGGACGAAGCGCCGCCGTCTCGAGGCGGAACCAATCTAGGGCTCTGGCGGAGCTGTTCTACCGGGGAAACATCCCTCCGGGAGGGGGAAATCATCACCATCGATCCTCTCATCAGGAGGGGGTCAATCTCCATCATCATCTTCACCAGCACCATCTCCTCTCAAACCCTAGTTCACCAGCACAATCAGCCTCCTTCTCCTTCTTGGAAACCAACTTGAGGAGCTTCGCATTGTCACCCATGAGTTGCTCGATGAGGCCGGTCGCCTTGTCAACTGAGGCATGACTGATCTTGAGCAGCTTCATCAAGCCGTGAACCAGCTCCTGCAGCGTAGTGACGCCAGCGAGAATGTCATCGTCGCCGGTGAAGGACTTCAGGAACGCTGGCTCGTCACAATGGTCGCCGCCGCGAATGCGCTTGTGAGAGCCCTCACGTGCCCGTGAGAGCTCGTTCGAGGGATCCGCGGTGCACCGAGACATCTCTGCTGCGGCTGCGGCTTCGCGGCGGGACCTCTCTAGTGCTTCCGTGGCCTTGGCCTTTGCTGTCTGGTTATATGTCCACCCTAAACTCCTCCTACCGGTCATGGCGGGATGACTTGACAGAAAAAACCAGTTTTGTGGGTGATGAGGAGAGGAACTGTGAAGTAATTTTCGAGTGGGTGGTTTTAGTAGCCCGGTGCTAAGTGTGAACACATATTAGTTTGATAGGTGTGAACATATTTGCAATTACTTATTGTGTTGTAATCAGCAATGTGACGAGAAACAATGTCAAAATTTATTGATGGTAGAAGGTTGACCACGTAGTTGCCATGTGTTATTTATCACACAAGTGTTAACATAAGGAAATGCATGTGTAACTTACTAATCATCGCACACGAGTAGTCACAGACGCATCGGGTGCGATACTCCTAGCCACCGCAAGTAACTAGTTTGCATTTTTCAAAGTTTTTTGTACACACAGAATCGCACACGAACTAACTGTATTAACCGTCTGTGTTGTAAATTATCATTGCAAATAGTTCATCCGAGTCGGCTGTTTGCCACGTATCACACACATCTTGTTAAGTTGAACCATTTCTGTTGGGTTCGCTAATCGAAAATAGTTCGTCCGAGTGAACCGTATGCCCTATATCACACACACCTTGGTATGGCTAACCGTTTATGTTGCACTCCCTAATAGCAAACGGTTCATCAAAGCGAATTGTATGCCGTATATCGCACACACATAGGTATGCCTACCCGTTTCTGTTGTTCTGCCTCATCACAAACAGTTCGAATGGGTTAACCGTGTGCCCTGTATCGCACACACAACTAGAATCTGAACTGTGTTTGATGCAACCTCCATCGCAAACGCTTTGCACCTTTTTAAAGGTTTTTTTACATCCCATTTGTGATTAATGCATCGCACACAGTTTCATCAAAGGGTCTCTGATTGTAGTGTCACGTTAGCAGCATCCTACAGTAGTGTGCGATTCTTATGTGAAATAGCTTCAACCTGATAAGCTCGAACCCAAATCAGAAAAATGTGTCTTCATATGATAACCAAAGGAAACTGTTGGGTACACCTTCTATCACATATCCGAAGGCAAGATATTCGTTGCTAAGAATGGATCCTTTCTAGAGAAGGAGTTTCTCTCAAAAGAAGTGAGTGGGAGGAAACTAGAACTTGATGAGGTAATTGTACCTTCTCCCAAATTTGAAAGTAGTTCATCAAAGAAATCGGTCCCAGTGATGCCTACACCAATTAGCGAGTACGTTAATGATGATGATCATGAAACTTCAGATCAAGTTACTACCGAACATCGTAGGTTAACCAAAGTACGTTCCGCACCTGAGTGGTATGGTAATCCTGTTCTGGAAGTCATGTTACTTGACCATGACGGACCTACGAACTATGAGGAAGCGATGATGAGCCTAGATTCTGTGAAATGGCTTGAGGCCATGAAATATGTGATGGGATCCATGTATGAGAACAAAGTGTGGACTTTGGTTGACTTGCCCGATGATCGGCAAGCCATAGAGAATAAATGGATCTTCAAGAAGAAGATTGACATTGACAGTAATGTTACTGTCTACAAAGCTTGACTTGTTGCGAAAGGTTTTCGACAAGTTCAAGGAGTTGAGTACGATGAGACCTTCTCACCCGTACCGATGCTTAAGTCTGTCTGAATCATGTTAGCAATTGCCGCATTTTATGATTATTAAATTTGGCAAATGGATGTCAAAACTGCATTCTGATACGTCCATTTTGAATCATGCTTTTATATCGATATTTATTGCATTATGGGTTGTTATTACACATTATGTCACAATACTTATGCCTTTTCTCTCTTATTTTACAAGGTTTACATGAAGAGGGAGAATGCCGTCAGCTGGAATTCTGGGCTGGAAAAGGAGCAAATATTAGAGACCTATTCTGGGCAACTCCAAAAGTCCTGAAACTCCACGAAAGTCATTTTGGAATATATTAAAAATATTGGGCAAAGAAAGCACCAGAGGGGGGCCACCCACTGTCCACGAGGGTGGAGGGTGCGCCCTGCCCCCTGGGCGCGCCCCCTGCCTCATGGGCCACCTGGAAGCCCCCCGATGCCCATCTTCTGGTATAAGGTGTCTTTTGCCCTAGAAAAAAAATTAGAAGGTAGCTTTTGGGACGAAGTGCCGCCATCTCGAGGCAGAACCTTGGCGGAACCAATCTAGGGCTCCGGCGGAGCTGTTTTGCCAGGGAAACATCCCCCCGGAAGGGGGAAATCTTCACCATCGTCATCATCATCGATCCTCTCATCGGGAGGGGGTCAATCTCCATCAACATCTTCACAAACACCATCTCCTCTCAAACCCTAGTTCATCTCTTGTATCCGATCTTTGTCTCAAAACCTCAGATTGGTACCTGTGGGTTGCTAGTAGTGTTGATTACTCCTTGTAGTTAATGCTAGTTGGTTTATTCAATGGAAGATTATATGTTCAGATCCTTTATGCACATTAATACCCCTCTGATTATGAACACGAATATGATTTGTGAGTAGTTACATTTGTTCCCGAGGACATGGGAGAAGTCTTGTTATAAGTAGTCATGTGAATTTGGTATTCGTGTGATATTTTTATGAGATGTATGTTGTCTTTCCTCTAGTGGTGTTATGTGAACATCGACTACATGACACTTCACCATTGTTTGGGCCTAGGGGAAGGCATTGGGAAGTGATAAGTAGGTGATGTGTTGCTAGAGTGACAGAAGCTTAAACCCTAGTTTATGTGTTGCTTCATAAGGGGCTGATTTGGATCCATATGTTTCATGCTATGGTTAGGTTTACCTTAATTCTTCTTTCGTAGTTGCGGATGCTTGCGAGGGGGGGGGTAATCATAAGTGGGATGCTTGTCCAAGGAAGGGCAGTACCCAAGCACCGGTCCACCCACATAACAAATTATATGAGCATGATGAAAACTAGCTTGACGATAATTCCCATGTGTCCTCGGAAGCGCTTTCTTTATATAAGAGTTTGTCCAGGCTTGTCCTTTGCTACAAAAAGGATTGGGCCACCTTCTACACCTTGTTTACTTTTGTTACTTGTTACCCATTACGAATTACCTTATCACAAAACTATCTATTACCGATAATTTCAGTGCTTGCAGAGAATACCTTACTAAAAACTGCTTATCATTTCCTTCTGCTCCTCGTTGGGTTTGACACTCTTAATTATCAAAAGGACTACGATAGATCCCCTATACTTGTGGGTCATCACATTCCTTAATGGATTTCTTAAAGAAGAGTTGTATATGATGCAACCAGAAGGTTTTGTCGATCCTAAAGGTGCTAACAAAGAGTGCAAGCTCTAGCGATCTATTTATGGACTTGTGCAAGTGTCTCGGAGTTGGAATATACGCTTTGATAGTGTGATCAAAGCATATGGTTTTATACAGACTTTTGGAGAAGCCTGTATTTACAAGAAAGTGAGTGGGAGCTTTGTAGCATTTCTAATATTATATGTAGATGACCTACTGTTGATTGGAAATAATATAGAATTTCTAGATAGCATAAAAGGATACTTGAATAAGAATTTTTCAATGAAAGACCTTGGTGAAGCTGCTTACATATTGGGCATCAAGATCTATAGAGATAGATTAAGACGCTTGATTGGACTTCCACAAAGCACATACCTTGATAAAGTTTTGAAGAAGTTCAAAATTAACCAGTCAAAGAAAGGGTTCTTGCCTATGTTACAAGGTGTGAAGTTGAGTCAGACTCAATGCCCGACCATTGCAGAAGATAGAGAGAAAATGAAAGTCATTCCCTATGCCTCAGCCATAAGTTCTATCATGTATGTAATGCTGTGTACCAGACCTGATGTGTGCCTTGCTATAAGTTTAGTAGGGAGGTACCAAAGTAATCCAGAAGTGGATCACTGGACAGCGGTCAAGAACATCCCGAAATACCTGAATAGGACTAAGGATATGTTTCTCGTTTATGCAGGTGACAAAGAGCTTGTCGTATATGGTTACGTCGATGCAAGCTTTAACACTGGTCCGGATGACTCTAAGTCACAAACCGGATACATGTTTATATTGAATGGTGGAGCTGTGAGTTGGTGCAGTTCCAAGCAGAGTGTCGTGGCGGGATGTACGTGTGAAGAGGAGTACATAGCTGCTTCGGAAGCAGCAAATGAAGGAGTCTGGACGAAGGAGTTCATATCCGATCTAGGTGTAATACCTAGTGCATCGGGTCCAATGAAAATCTTTTGTGATAATACTAGAGCAATTTCCTTGGCGAAGGAATCCATATTTCACAAGAGAACCAAACACATCAAGAGACGCTTCAATTCCATTCACGATCAAGTCAAGGAGGGAGACATAGAGATTTGCAAGATACATACAGATCTGAATGTTGCGGACCCGTTGACTAAGCCTCTTCCACGAGCAAAACATGGTCAGCACCAAGCCTACATGGGTGTTAGAATCATTACTATGTAATCTAGATTATTGACTCTAGTGCAAGTGGGAGACTAAAGGAAATATGCCCTAGAGGCAATAATAAAGTTTTTATTGATATTTCCTTATATCATGATAAATGTTTATTATTCATGCTAGAATTGTATTAACCGTAAACTTAGTACATGTGTGAATACATAGACAAACAGAGTGTCCCTAGTATGCCTCTACTTGACTAGCTCGTTAATCAAAGATGGTTAAGTTTCCTGACGATAGACATGTGTTGTCATTTGATGAACGTGATCACATCATGTCGGTGTACTAGAGTAGGGGTACCCTAGTATCCCAAACTTGTGGACGGGCAGTCACAGCATCCCGCGGCAAGGCTTGCCAGGTGACCGCCAAGGTCCTCCGTGGTTCCTTTGGAGCCACTCAAGGACAAAGTATCCAAGCCAAGGAGACAAGACCCCGGTAAGAGGAGCTTGCCGGGAAGGCCAACCAAGGCATCTCAAGGAACTTGTCGCGATGCGCCACGCGTCCCGGCAAGGCCCGGTGAGCGACAAGCTCCCGGACGCGACAAGACAACGACCGCGGCAAGGCGCTTGCCACGGCAAGCCACCACTCTGTGCTTGCGCTCCAGCACATCCACCAACGTGTCGCTCTGGGACCCTTCCAGGCGTACGTGGCGGGAGGCTGTGCAGCCAGCGGTGCACGGTGGCAAGCGGCACTGACAAGATTGCCATCGTGGCGAGCGGTGGCATCCCTGACGGTCCCTTTTGCACTATTTAGGCGACGCAGACGGGCATTTAATGCCCTGGTCCCCTGCCGTCAGGGTTAGGTATGATACACTGTAGCAGGTAGCTGTACCAACCGCAACACCTTTCCATTTTTACCCTTGTCTACGTTGCCACCTGTCGGTGACCCCTTGAGCATATAAAAGGAGGCCCATGCGCAACGTAGAGGGGGGGAGGCGGGAGGAAGGGAACACTCACGCTCGGTCTCGTTGGCTGCTGGGGTGTACTGTAGCACTCCGCGCTCCCGAGCAAGAACTCAATACAAACCACAAAGCAGGAGTAGGGTTTTACGCATCTGTGCGGCCCGAACCTGGGTAAACTGCTCGTGTGCTTCGCCTCAATCCGCTCTTTGTGTGACCCTCGCCCCCGCCGAACCGAAAGGGACTCGGTCCGCCGGTCCCATAGGTGCTCGTGGATTAGTCCCCCGACATCTTTGGCGCGCCAGGTAGGGGGGTCAAGGTTGTGTGAACCATATCCGGCGTTCACACGAGCTAGATCTTCATCATCTTCATCGACATGCCGCCGAAGAAGAAGGCTTCGGAGGCGGCTGCTCCGTCCGCGCTGAACCCACCACCGCCGGAGCAAACGGCTGATGGGGCAGACGCCGACGGAAGAACGGGCGTCGACGAGGGAGCTCACGGTGCTGCCAGGTCCAAGGACAAGGCTGCGCTGCCCATCGGCGGCGTAGCCGGCTCCCACAACGACCGGGCGCACTCCAAGACCTCGGCGTCCGTACATGCACCGCGCCCATCTCAGGAGGCGCGGGACCGGCAGCGTCATCATACTCACGGTACCATGCGTTTGCTGGACCAAGATCGAGCTGGTGGATCTTGGAGTGCTCAAGACCAGCATGCACGCCAACATGCTGGCACGAGCGAGGCACGGTCACCTGGACGGGATACTGCTCCTTCTAACATAGTTAGAAGTCCGAGCATATCCTGCTCTTCACACCGTTCGCCACCGCCACCCGCCACTACAGCAGAAGCTTTGGCGCGAGCTCAACTGCTCCTGGACTACCCTCCAACGGCAGACAAGATCAACGACTGGAGGGCCACCATTCAGAGTCTCATCGGCTTCGCCAACGGCGACACTCAACGGCAGCCGAGCACGTCCCAGCCGCGGCAAGTCAGCCAGGCACGAGCCGGTGGCGACAAGACCGGTGGGGGTGCAACCACTGTGCACTCTCCGCCCCGAAGGCCAAGATCGCCGACTCGCCGGATCCACCTCGACAGCGGCTCCACCGCGTCATCAGATCCACGAGCTCGTCGCGATCAGTGCCAAGTTCTTCATGAACGACAGCAAGAAGACGCTCGTACTCGCATCGAGCGCCAAAGAGAAGCGCAACGTCAATCGGACCAGCGCCCTGGGCCCTCTGTCGACATGCATGCGCCAGGGGAACCAGGCGACTTGCCGTACGTGGTAGGTTGCCCTGCGTTTACTCGTGAGCTGCGGCAAGTCCAGTGGCCCAGCACGAAGAATTTCAAGCCAGACGTACCAGAGAAGTATGACGGCAAGTCGCATCCGTCAGAGTTCCTCAGCATCTACACCATCGCGGTGCAGGCTGCCAGGGGGCGGGACGACAAGATCCTTGCCAACTACTTCCCGCTGGTGCTCAAACCCAACGTCAGGTCCTGGCTCATGCACTTGCCGGACAACTCCATATCCTCCTGGGCAGACCTATGCCATCAGTTTGTCGGCGCCTTTACAGGCGGCCACAAACCTCATGGCCAAGAGAGTGACCTTCATCTACTCGCCCAGAAGGAAGGAGAGCCCCTGCGCAAGTACATTCAGAGATTCAGCCATGTATAGCACAACATCCCAGATGTCCACCCTGCCGCGGTCATCAGCGCGTTCCATCAGAACGTGCATAACCGCAGGATGCGGGAGGAGATGGCGATGTGCAAGATCAGAGACGTCAGTGAGCTGTATGCCCTGGCCGACAAGTGTGCATGTGCTGAGGAAGGGAGGAAACTCCCCGGAGAGAATACAGGAGCAGGAGGATCTGACAGCGAGGATGCTGCCCCGGCAAAGAAAAACCGGCGGTGGAACAACAGGAAGAAAAAAGGCAAAGATGTGCTAGTCATTGAGCAGTCCGGCAACGAAGGTGGCGCCAAGAAAGCCAAAGCTGGTAGCTCCGGCAAGGAGATTGCCGCATGCACCAACTGCCACACTGTGGCAGTCGCCGACAAGCAGGACGACACCGACAAGCAGTACTGCAAGATCCACCGCACCAAGGGCCATGACCTCCAGAGCTGCAAGAAGGTCGAGCAGCTTGTCCAGCAACAAAAGGCTGAATACGAGCGACGCGACAAGGAGAGGGCCCAAGGAGGCGCTGGAGAATCCGGCAAGAAGCGCGCCGGCCAGGGAGGACGCCGTGGCAAGGCCAAGCAGCGGCAAGGAGACAGACCTCCCCGCGGCCGCGACAAGAATGAAGATGACGACGACGACGAAGACATGGATGGTGTCGAGACCAGTGAGCAGGAGTTCCAGAAAGCCACAGAGGTCTTGTGCGTTGACGGCGGTGCTTCTCTGCATACTTTGCACTGCCAACTCAAGCAGTGGGTGCGGGAAGTCAATGCGGCGGAACCACCTGTCGAGTCACGCAAGCTTCTGAAATGGTCCAGCACGCCTATCATCTTTGATATTGAGGACCACCCTGATCGCACAACTGCGGTCGGGTGCTTGCCGATGTTGGTTTCACCAACTATCCGCAACCTCAAGGTCACTAAGATGCTAGTTGACGGCGGGGCCGGCTTGAACCTGATCTCCTCCACTGTACCCCACAAACTCTAGATCCCTGACAGCGAGCTTGAAGAGACCGGCACATTCCAAGGAATCAACCCCGGAAGGAGCAAGCCGAAGGGGAAGGTCACGTTACCAGTAACATTTGGCAGCGAGGTGAACTTCAGAACTGAGAGGGTCACTTTTGACGTTGCCGATTTTCCATTGCCTTACAATGGGATACTCGGCCGTCCAGCACTCGCCAAGTTCATGGCAGCCTCTCACTACACATACAACATGCTGAAGATGCCAGGCCTGATAAGCGTCATTTCTGTCCCTGGCGACAAGAAGGATGCTCTTATCTGCGCCGGCAAGATCTACCGGGAAGCGGCAGCCGCAACAGATCACAAGTCACCTGCCGTTGAAGCTCCCGGGGGAAGAAGAAGACCAAGTCCGGCAAGAGTTCTGATGCCCACTCCGGCAAGCGCACCTCTTCGGAGTGCTGCGTTGCCGTCCAGGACGCACCATCGAGCTCCACCGGCAAGTGTAAGAAGACAATGGCAGCTCCGCCAGAGACCAAGAAGGTGTCCGCCTAGGAGGACGGCACTGGTGGTACCTTCACCATCAGTGCCACTCTTGACCCTAAATAGGAAAGCGCGCTCATTGCTTTCCTGCGGGCGAACGTCGACATGTTTGCGTGGCAACCGTCTGACATCCCCGGTGTACCCAGGAAAGTAATTGAGCACCATCTTGCCGTTTGTCCTCATGCGCGGCCCGTCAAGCAGAAGGTCAGGAAGCAAGCAGTGGAGCGCCAAGAATTCATCGCAGAAGAGATCAAGAAGTTGGAAGCAGCAGGCCTTGTCAGAGGAGTGCTCCATCCTACGTGCTTGGCCAATCCTGTAGTCGTGCGCAAGGCGAACGGGAAATGGAGACTTTGTATCGACTTTACCGATGTTAACAAAGCTTGTCCCAAAGACCCATTTCCTTTGCCGCGCATTGACCAGATTGTTGACTCCATGGCCGGATGTGACTTGCTTTCATTTCTTGACGCATACTCAGGATACCATCAGATCTTCATGGCAGAAGAGGATGAGGAGAAGACCGCATTCATCACTCCATGTGGCACGTACTGTTTCATATGGATGCCTTTTGGTTTAAAAAATGTTGGTTCAACATTTTCAAGGGTCTCTTCTAAATCTTGAATCAGAGTTGCCTTGTCCTTGCTCTTGACCACTATGTCATCCATGTAGGCTTCCACATTTCTGTGTATTTGTGGCTCAAGAGGTGAAAGTCCGAGCATATACTGCTCGATTCGGGGCGATCTTGACCACTATGTCATCCATGTAGGCTTCCACTATATTATCCCAATCTTCCTCCCCTCCCCTACCTGGCGCGCCAAAGATGTCGGGGGACTAATCCACGAGCACCTATGGGACTGGCGGACCAAGTCCCTTTTGGTTTGGCGGGGGCGAGGGTCGCACAAAGAGCGGATCGAGGCGAAGCACACGAGCAGTTTACCCAGGTTCGGGCCGCACGGATGCGTAAAACCCTACTCCTGCTTTGTGGTTTGTATTGAGTGCTTGCTTGGGAGAGCGGAGTGCTACAGTACACCCCAGCAGCCAACGAGACCAAGCGTGAGTGTTCTCTTCCTCCCGCCTCCCCCCCTACGTTGCGAATGGGCCTCCTTTTACATGTTCAAGGGGTCACCGACAGGTGGCAACGTAGACAAGGGTAAAAATGGAAAGGTGTTGCGGTTGGTACAGCTACCTGCTACAGTGTATCATACCTAACCCTGACGGTAGGGGACCAGGGCATTAAATGCCCGTCTGCGTCGCCTAAATAGTGCAAAAGGGACCGTCAGGGACGCCACCGCTCGCCACGATGGCAATCTTGTCAGTGCCGCTTGCCACCGCGCACCGCTGGCTGCACAGCCTCCCGCCACGTATGCCTGGAAGGGTCCCAGAGCGACACGTTGGTGGATGTGCTGGAGCGCAGGCACAGAGTGGTGGCTTGCCGCGGCAAGCGCCTTGCCGCGGTCGTTGTCTTGTCGCGTCCGGGAGCTTGTCGCTCACCGGGCCTTGCCGGGACGCGTGGCGCGTCGCGGCAAGTTCCTTGAGATGCCTTGGTTGGCCTTCCCGGCAAGCTCCTCTTGCCGGGGTCTTGTCTCCTTGGCTTGGATACTTTGTCCTTGAATGGCTCCAAAGGAACCACAGAGGACCTTGGCGGTCACCCGGCAAGCCTTGCCGCGGCATGCTACGACTGCCCGTGCACAAGTTCGGGATACTAGGGTACCCCTACTCTAGTACACCGACAGGAGAACGCGTGGCGCGTCGCGGCAAGTTCCTTGAGATGCCTTGGTTGGCCTTCCCGGCAAGCTCCTCTTGCCGAGGTCTTGTCTCCTTGGCTTGGATACTTTGTCCTTGAATGGCTCCAAAGGAACCATGGAGGACCTTGGCGGTCACCCGGCAAGCCTTGCCGCGGGATGCTGCGACTGCCCGTGCACAAGTTCGGGATACTAGGGTACCCCTACTCTAGTACACCGACAGGAGCCCCCGGGCCTGGGCCATACACGGTGCCGAGCGCTGTTGGGCCAGGCCCAAAATAGGGCACGGGCACGCGCGGCCTGGGTTACGCCGTATCTCTCCCCGTATCCACCGCGCCCTCCCCGAACGGCACGCTTTGGATGCGACGTCGTGGGAGAGATCGTGGGTGGTTTCTTTATTCGGAAAGGCGGAACGTCCGCCCCCTTCCTCTTTATAAGCATGGGAAACAGGGGTAGTTCGCCCATTCGCCGGTTGCTACTCCAATCTTGGAAACCTCCACCGCTCCCTCGTCTTCCCAAAGCTGAAAGAGAGCAGCGCCCCGCCCCCCATCGCCACCAGCACCACCAACGCCGTCGACCTCCTCCACCACTTCCGCCATGGCTCCGAGAGCCAACAAAGGGAAGGTTGTGAAGTCGACCGAGGCGCAGCGGCTTGCGGTGCTGCGAAAGGAGCGAGCAATCTTCCCCCCCAAGCTCGCCGCGAGGGAGCTGGGGGAGAATTACTACCTCTTCTGGTCGACGGAGATGCGAGTGCATCCGCGCACGAAGGTACTTCCAGCCGCCGCTTGGAAAATGGCTCCAAATGGATATCCTTTCTTCGCCTTGTTCTTCTACTGCGGGCTCTGCCCGCCTTTCTCTGAGTTTTTCTGCGATATTATGAACACCTACGGGTTCCACCTCCTTGACTTCACCCCCAATGCTGTTCTGACCATGGCAGTTTTTGCACATCTCTGCGAAAACTTTGTCGGAGTCTATCCCAATGTAGCCCTTTTTCGCCACTTCTTTATGCCCCGAGTAGAGAGAGGAGAGCCTTTATCCGGAGGAATCGCCTGGATCTCGAGGGCCGGCAAGAAGGACATTTATCTGGAGGGAGAGTTCCACGGCAAGTGGGAGGAATGGAGAGCAGACTGGTGCTGGATTGTCGAGGAGAACCCGCAGCCGTTTACCGCCCGGCGCCAAGCCCCAATAGCACGCGGCAGCGATTGGAGTGACGTGGCCCCGGAAGACGATAGGCTGAAGATTGCCGTCACCCGGATCCAACGCCTCAGGCTTGCCGGGCTCACTGTAGGCGCTGTTGGCGCATATTTTCTTCACCGCCGCATCGCCCCCCTGCAGGAACGGAGGAGACCCGCCTGGGAGTTCAAGAATGCAGCAGATATCATGAGGCTGCGTCAGGGCCTCAACTTCAACTTCACTGTTCTGGAGCTTAACACGATGCTCCAGGAGCTGTTCAAGTACGACCCTCAACATCCCGAAGTGTTCAGGTTGCCGAAGGGTGTCGTTCCGCTGTGCAACAACTCCGCGCTCGACCGCATCCGTGCAATGATGCCGCTGTGCGATTCGCATGGAATTGTCCCAACTTGGCAAGAGCCTGCAGATGACGTCGTGCAGGAGTTCTTTGACGACTTGGTAGAAGTGCCGGTCCGCTCCGACGAAAAGAATAGCCTCACCCGCAACACCACCGATGCGGAGATGACACGCATCGCCACTAGGCTGGAAGAGGCGGCGGCAGCCGCAGCCGCGGGCGAATTTGGATTCACCGTGGAGGAGGCAGAGGCAGCAGAGGCGGCAAGCCGTGCCGAGCGAGAGGAGCTCGTCGGCGAGAAAGAGCTTGCCGGGCATGACGTTGAGTCGAGCGAGCCCGCCGAGGATACGAGCGGCTCGCTGGAGATCAACTCCTCTTCCTCCTCATCTTCAGGCAGCTCGCCACAAGCAGAGCCTCCATCCCCACCAAGAAGGTGTCTCCGCAAGGCCGGGGATGTAGTGGGGCGGCGGGCGAGTCAACAGTCGCCGCGCCGCGCGACACGCTCCACCGTGGCAAGCACTGTTGCCGCGGGAGCACCTCATGCTGCTGCGGCAACTGGAGCGGGGTCCACCCGGACCACCGCTTCTGCTCCTGCCGCTTCTCACGCCGCGGCGGCAGCCGGAGCGGGGTCGTCTCAGACCACCGCCACTGTTCCCGCCAAGCGGCCAAGGGAAACTACTCCTCCTCCTCCTCGCGCCAGACGTGAGCCGGACTTCGACTTCTGTTCAGCTCCGACGAGGAAGAAGAAGAGTAAGATTCTCTTGTTGTACTTGTAGTTCTTCAATTCTTGCTGTTTTGTCTTGTATCTCATTTGCTTTACTCTGAACTTATTCCTTTTTAGGACTCTGGCCCAGAGAGCAGCAAAGAGAGCCAAGGTCCCGGTGATTGTCATCGAGGACGAACCCACCGCGACAACAGGGGGTGTGTCCGAGACAACCTTGCCGGACCTGGCAACTGTTCTCCAGAGCAGCCCCCAACGTAACTATATGGTTCGCTTTCCGCTGTTAGGCGCGCATGGATACTCTTTCTTTGCTGACATCTGACTGTTGGTTTGTGTAGGAGCAGAGCAGCCCCACCAGGAGCGCCCGGTGGTCGCCCCCGAAATGCCAAGGGAGAGTCCTCTGGCAAGGGAGAGTTCTCCGGCAAGGGACAGCACTAGCGTCCCCCCGGCGGCGGAGACTACGACTGCCGAACCCAGTACAGGTAATCTTCTCTTCAAAGCTTCCCTTGGGTTCTTCTTCTTTTTGGGTATTTGCTTGACTTTTCTCACTTTTCCGGCCATCAGACCCATCTGCTGCGGAGCCGATGGAGACCGAGGTTGCTGCCGACGACGCCGCTGCCACTGAAGAAGCAGCCGGCGCTGATGATCCCGCCGGCGACGAGACCGCCAAAGCTGCCGCCGCAGCAGTTGGAGAGGGGTCTGGCGATCGCACTGACGGCCCTGAGGCCGCAGGAGCGCCAGGCGCTACGTCGACCGCCGACCCGTCGGCCGCTACCGCAGTGCCAGGCTCCGAAGAGCCCCTGCCAGGCGTCTACTTGAAGGCCGGCAATGGCGTCTTCATCAACCTCCCCTGGGCGTCAAGCTCCAGGGCGCCGGTCGAGGGAGAGAGCTTTGATGGAGAGGTGCTCGCCTCCGCTGGGCTGACGCTAGTTGATGCGCCGAGCAGCAGCAGCGGCGAGCCTGAGGAGGAGCGGCTGCTGCGGAAGCTGTTGTCGCTCTACCGCGCGCGGCAAGCCAAGCTGGAATCCCGCGAGGCGCTTGTCGCGAAGGCGGGAGCGGACATCGAGAAGCATGCGAAGGAGCTCCAGGGTCTCAACCAGGAAGCTCTCCGGTCCCTGGCAGAGGAGCGGGAGCGACTTGCCGAAGAGCAGAAGGCCTTCTTCCTCGAGAAGGCCGAAGTTGAAGAGCAACAACGGCTTGCCGCTGAGAAGCTGTCTGCGCAGGAGGGCGAGCTGGTGCAGCGGAAAGTTAACCTCGATAGCCACGAGGAGGAGCTTGCCGCGCATGAGCAAAAATTCGGCGGAGCCCTTAAGCAAGCAGAGGATGTTGCCGCAGTTGCCGAGGCCGCCAAGAAGGAGCTGGAGACGAAGGTGGCACAGCTGGAGGCCGATCTCAAGGCGAGTGGTGAAGAGCTTGCCGCGCTCAAGCGTGAGCGGGAGAAGGACGCCCACAGCAACTCAGAGCTGCTGGTTCGTCTCGCCGAGAAGGGCAAAGAGCTTAGCGCCGCCAAGGACTCCAACGCAGATCTTGAGTTGAACCTGACCACTTTGACCAAGACGCTGGACGGCGCCAAGGAGCAGGAGGTGGCCTTGAAGGAGGAGATCAAGGCCGACAAGGTGCTGCTGGCGAGTGCTGCCGCTGCCCAGAATGCTTTTAGGGAGAATGTGGAGCACTGGACGGAGGGTCTCGTGAAAGCTGCCGCAGATATCGATAGGGAGCTAGCGCAGCTGGGGGTGGAGGATCTCGGGTATCCCTCTGATGAGAACCTCCAACCCAGCGCCAAGCTCACCTTGTTCTTCAAAGGCGTGGCGACGGCCCTCCAGCGGCTCCGGGAGAAGATCCCAAAGCAGCTGGCCGATGAGTCGCGCAAGATCTGCGCGGGAGCTCTTCAAAAGGTGTTGGTGAAGGTGGCCTTCCGCAACCCGGGCCTCAACCTCACCAACGTCCTCAAGACCTTGCCGCCGGATGCTGATCTGGAGGCGCTCAAGACCCTTGTCGCACCCATTGTGGACAAGGTGAGCGGGATCAAGAGGATTGAGGGCGATCGCGTAGACTAGGCCGCCCGTTTTCTTCTTTTCTTGTCGCTGCTGGTCATGTTATGAGAACAATCTGTTAGAGCCGCGACAAGCTACCTTGTAATATAACTCTATTACGGGTAATGATTGCAATGTTATTCCCTTTACTTGATTCCTCCCTTTGTATGTTTTTGCCCTACGCTTTTAGGGAACTTGCCGGTGCAGGCACCTTAGCCGCGAGCGCTGAGTGCGGGACGTCAGCAGCCTGCTGGCGGTGCCGCTACCGACAAGAAACCTTGTCGCAACTAGTCGCAGCTCACTTAAGTTGTTGAGCGGACTCGAAACAAAGTAAGGGAGCAACTAGCTACGAGTTGATTCCTCCGCGCACAGTTTTTCCATACAAAGTGCGGTCGTTCAAGGGAGATAACTTAAAAATTTAAAAAATCTGATTGCTCAAACTTTGGCAACTTAGCTTTTCTGTTGCTTGCTTCCCGGTAAGGCGAAACTTTCTTGAACGACGCCTGGTCCATACTATTATCTTCTCCTTTCCCCCCCCGGCAAATTTGTGGGCGAGGGAACCTTCCTTTCCTTGAGAAAAAAGAAAGAGGAGAAAATAAAGATATGGAGCCTTACGACTCGTTATTGCTTACCTGGGAGTAGGTGCTGCACAAAGTGTCAGATCACATATGCAAAAAATAGAAAGCATGAAATTGACAAGATGTGCGGAGCATATGAGCTTTACTTATGCACGGGGTCTGCGCCCGGCTTTGTACAAAGGATTACATGCAACAGCGGCAAGACTTGTACAAAAGGTGGCTGCCGGAACAGGTTCCGGCAATCGCGCCTTACGGGTAAAACTTACGAAGATGCTCGGCCTTTCGCAGGATGTTATAGTGGTACGCAAAATGCTCGGCCTTTCGAAAGGTGTCTGGCCAGTGGCTCGATTTGGCGTCGTCCTGATCGACCAAAGAACCATCGGCAGATGTTAGGGATACTCGGCCGTCCAGCACTCACCAAGTTCATGGCAGCCTCTCACTATGCATACAACATGCTGAAGATGCCAGGCCCGATAAGGGTCATTTCTGTCCCTGGCGACAAGAAGGATGCTCTTATCTGCGCCGGCAAGATCTACCGGGAAGCAGCAGCCGCAACAGATCGCAAGTCACCTGCCGTTGAAGCTCCCGGGGGGAAGAAGAAGACCAAGTCCGGCAAGAGTTCTGATGCCCACTCCGGCAAGCGCACCTCTTCGGAGTGCTGCGCTGCCGTCCAGGACGCACCATCGAGCTCCACTGGCAAGTGTAAGAAGACAATGGCAGCTCCGCCAGAGACCAAGAAGGTGTCCGCCAAGGAGGACGACACTGGTGGTACCTTCACCATCAGTGCCACTCTCGACCCTAAATAGGAAAGCGCGCTCATTGCTTTCCTGCGGGCGAACGTCGATGTGTTTGTGTGGCAACCGTCTGACATCCCCGGTGTACCCAGGAAAGTAATTGAGCACCATCTTGCCGTTTGTCCTCATGCGCGGCCCGTCAAGCAGAAGGTCAGGAAGCAAGCAGTGGAGCGCCAAGAATTCATTGCAGAAGAGATCAAGAAGTTGGAAGCAGCAGGCCTT
Source organism: Triticum dicoccoides (assembly GCF_002162155.2). Taxonomy (NCBI): domain Eukaryota; kingdom Viridiplantae; phylum Streptophyta; class Magnoliopsida; order Poales; family Poaceae; genus Triticum; species Triticum dicoccoides. The sequence goes on from NC_041388.1 coordinate 328,045,334, forward strand.
GTCAGAGGAGTGCTCCATCCTACGTGGTTGGCCAATCCTGTAGTCGCGCGCAAGGCGAACGGGGAATGGAGACTTTGTATCGACTTTACCGATGTTAACAAAGCTTGTCCCAAAGACCCATTTCCTTTGCCGCGCATTGACCAGATTGTTGACTCCACGGCCGGATGTGACTTGCTTTCATTTCTTGAAGCATACTCAGGATACCATCAGATCTTCATGGCAGAAGAGGATGAGGAGAAGACCGCATTCATCACTCCATGTGGCACGTACTATTTCATACGGATGCCTTTCGGTTTAAAAAATGCTGGTTCAACATTTTCAAGGGTAGTCCATGTCGCTCTTGAGCCACAAATACACAGAAATGTGGAAGCCTACATGGATGACATAGTGGTCAAGAGCAAGGACAAGGCAACTCTGATTCAAGATTTAGAAGAGACCTTTGCAAATCTGCGCAAGATCAGCCTCAAGCTCAACCCCGAGAAGTGTGTGTTTGGAGTCCCCTCCGGCAAGCTTCTCGGGTTCTTCGTGTCTCAGCGGGGAATCGAAGCCAATCCCGACAAGATCAAGGCCATTGAGCAGATTGAAGCACCAAAGCGCGTCAAGGATGTACAAAGACTTGCCGGTTGTGTGGCTGCTCTCAACAAGTTTATCTCTAGGTCTGCTGAGCGCGCCCTGCCATTTTTCAAAATATTGAAAAAGGCAGGTCCAATGAAATGGAGTCCGGAAGCGGTGGCTGCGCTACAAGACTTGAAGAGATACCTGTCCTCCACTCCAACACTTGTCGCACCTAAGCCACAAGAGAAGTTGCTGCTGTATATAGCGGCAACCAATCAAGTGGTTAGTGCTGCGTTAGTAGCAGAGAGGGAGGCAGATGACGAGCCATCAACCACGGCAGGCGCATCCAGCGACAAGCAGGGGGCTTCCCCGACAAGCTCTAGTCCCGACAAGGATGGATCTGCGCAGACGCGCGAGGAGATACAGAAGAGAATGGTACAACACCCAGTTTACTTTGTTAGTTCCCTTCTGCAGGGGGCTAGGTCAAGGTACTCTGGCATGCAGAAATTGCTTTTCGGCCTTCTCATGGCCTCGAGAAAGCTGCGCCATTACTTCCAAGCACATGAGATCACAGTTGTCACTCGTTTTCCGCTGAAGAGGATACTACAGAATCCAGAAGCGACAGGCAGGATTGTTGAATGGGCACTGGAACTGTCAAGCTTTGGCCTCAAGTTTGAGAGTACTTCAACTATCCAAAGCAGAGCATTGGCAGAATTCATAGCAGAATGGACGCCAACACCAGATGAAGAAATTCCAGAAACGAGCATCCCCGTCGAGGAAGCAAGCAAAGGGTGGCTGATGTACTTTGATGGTGCCTTTTCGCTGCAAGGCGCCGACGCTGGCGTGCTTCTTGTCGCACCCACCGGAGAGCACCTCAAGTACGTAGTCCAGATGCACTTTCCCAAGGAGCAAGCAACAAACAATACTGCAGAGTATGAAGGCTTGCTTGCCGGTCTCAGGATCGCGGCAGACCTTGGGATCAAGAAGCTCATTGTCAGGGGAGACTCGCAACTTGTCGTCCGCCAAGTGAACAAGAGCTATCAGAGTCCGTTGATGGAAGCCTACGTCGACGAAGTGAGAAAGCTAGAAGAGCACTTTGATGGCCTACAGATGGAGCATGTTCCAAGAGCTCAGAACGCCATTGCCGATGGCCTATCAAAGTGCGCCGCACTTAAGTTACCTGTGGAACCAGGGATCTTTGTGCTCAAGCTGACTCAACCGTCTGTAACGCCATCAACTGGACAGAGCAAGAAGAGGAAGTTGATTTCTGGTGACTATTTTCCGGCAGACCTTCCCGAAGCCGCCGCCAAGAAGGTCCCCAAGATCAACGCCAAGAGCGCTGAGGAGCAGTCTGCTCCGGCAAGGCCTAGGGTTTGTTCCGTTGAAGCAGAAGCTCCCGACAAGTTATGCTCTGGCAAGCTTGCCGGGGAACGTCAAGCTCCGGCAGAGCCGCAGGTTCTCGCCGTAGAAGCGGATGTTCCCGCAGCAGCAGATTTGCCTTTAGTCCTTGTTGTCGAGCCACAAGCTCCAACATGGACACAGCAGATTGTCCATTTCCTTCAGACAGGAGAACTTCCCGAAGAGCAAGAAGAAGCGGAAAGAGTAGCCCGGCAGTCAAGTATGTACCAGTTTGTCGACAACACACTGTACAGAAGAAGACTCAATGGTGTGAAATTGAAGTGTATTCACCGGGAAGACGGACAAAAGCTGTTGGCAGAGATACATGGAGGCATATGTGGTCACCACATTGGTGCAAGAGCACTTGCCGGCAAAGCATTTCGGCAAGGTTTGTTTTGGCCGACAGCCCTCCAGGATGCAACTGCACAAGTAACCAAGTGTGAAGCGTGCCAGTTCCATTCCAAGCAGATACACCAACCAGCTCAAGCTCTCCATACGATCCCTTTATCCTGGCCATTTTCGGTCTGGGGGCTCGACATCCTCGACCCCTTTCCCCGAGCAGTCGGGGGCTTTGAGTACTTGTACGTTGCAATTGACAAGTTCACAAAGTGGCCGGAAGTGGAAGCAGTGAGGAAGATGACAGCACAGTCAGCAGTCAAGTTCTTCAGGTCGATTGTTTGCCGCTTCGGGATCCCTAACAGGATAATCACCGACAACGGTACGCAATTCACGAGCCGCACCTTCATGCAGTACGTCCAAGATCTTGGCGCCAAGGTCTGCTTCGCTTCTGTTGCTCACCCGAGAAGCAACAGTCAAGCGGAGAGGGCAAATGCTGAAGTGCTGCGTGGGCTCAAGACCAGGACTTTCGACAGGCTGCACAAGTGCGGGAGAAACTGGATCGAGGAGCTGCCGGTGGTTCTTTGGTCGATCAGGACGATGCCAAATCGAGCCACTGGCCAGACACCTTTCGCTCTAGTCTATGGAGCAGAGGCAGTTCTCCCCATGGAACTCGTATACGGGTCACCTCAAGTGCTCGCTTATGATGAGCTTGAGCAAGAGCAGCTGCGACAAGATGACGCGCTACTCCTTGAGGAAGACCGTCTTCAGGCTGCTGTACGAGCTGCTCGCTACCAGCAAGCTTTGCGCCGCTACCATAGCCGCAAAGTTAACACCAGAAGTCTCGAGGAAGGCGACCTTGTTCTTCGGCATGTTCAGTCCGCCAAGAATTCCAACAAGTTGACGCCAAAGTGGGAAGGCCCTTACCGGGTGAAACGAGTCACTAGGCCTGGCGCTGTCCGCCTTGAGACCGAAGATAGCATTCCGGTGAGCAATTCCTGGAACATTGAGCATCTTCGTAAGTTTTACCCGTAAGGCGCGGTTGCCGGAACCTGTTCCAGCAACCACCTTTTGTACAAGTCTTGCCGCTGTTGCATGTAATCCTTTGTACAAAGCCGGGCGCAGACCCCATGCATAAGTAAAGCTCATATGCTCCGCACATCTTGTCAATTTCATGCTTTCTATTTTTTGCATATGTGATCTGACACTTTGTGCAGCACCTACTCCCAAGTAAGCAATAACGAGCCGTAAGGCTCCATATCTTTATTTTCTCCTCTTTCTTTTTTCTCAAGGAAGGAAGGTTCCCTCGCCCACAAATTTGCCGGGAGGGAAAGGAGAAGATAATAGTATGGACCAGGCGTCGTTCAAGAAAGTTTCGCCTTACCGGGAAGCAAGCAACAGAAAAGCTAAGTTGCCAAAGTTTGAGCAATCAGATTTTTAAATTTTTTAAGTTATCTCCCTTGAACGACCGCACTTTGTATGGAAAAACTGTGCGCGGAGGAACCAACTCGTAGCTAGTTGCGCCCTTACTTTGTTTCGAGTCTGCTCAACAACTTAAGTGAGCTGCGACTAGTTGCGACAAGGTTTCTTGTCGGTAGCGGCACCGCCAGCAGGCTGCTGACGTCCCGCACTCAGCGCTCGCGGCTAAGGTGCCTGCACCGGCAAGTTCCCTAAAAGCGTAGGGCAAAAACATACAAAGGGAGGAATCAAGTAAAGGGAATAACATTGCAATCATTACCCGGAATAGAGTTATATTACAAGGTAGCTTGTCGCGGCTCTAACAGATTGTTCTCATAACACGACCAGCAGCGACAAGAAAAGAAGAAAACGGGCGGCCTAGTCTACGCGATCGCCCTCAATCCTCTTGATCCCGCTCACCTTGTCCACAATGGGTGCGACAAGGGTCTTGAGCGCCTCCAGATCAGCATCCGGCGGCAGGGTCTTGAGGATGTTGGTGAGGTTGAGGCCCGGGTTGCGGAAGGCCACCTTCACCAACACCTTTTGAAGAGCTCCCGCGCAGATCTTGCGCGACTCGTTGGCCAGCTGCTTTAGGATCTTCTCCCGGAGCCGCTGGAGGGCCGTCGCCACGCCTTTGAAGAACAAGGTGAGCTTGGCGCTGGGTTGGAGGTTCTCATCAGAGGGATACCCGAGATCCTCCACCCCCAGCTGCGCCAGCTCCCTGTCGATATCTGCGGCAGCTTTCACAAGACCCTCCGTCCAGTGCTCCACATTCTCCCTAAAAGCATTCTGGGCGGTGGCAGCACTCGCCAGCAGCGCCTTGTTGGCCTTGATCTCCTCCTTCAAGGCCACCTCCTGCTCCCTGGCGCCGTCCAGCGTCTTGGTCAAAGTGGTCAGCTTCAACTCAAGATCTGCGTTGGAGTCCTTGGCGGCGCTAAGCTCTTTGCCCTTCTCGGCGAGACGAACCTGTAGCTCTGAGTTGCTGTGGGCGTCCTTCTCCCACTCACGCTTGAGCGCGGCAAGCTCTTCACCACTCGCCTTGAGATCGGCCTCCAGCTGCGCCACCTTCGTCTCCAGCTCCTTCTTGGCGGCCTCGGCAACTGCGGCAGCATCCTTTGCTTGCTTAAGGGCTCCGCCAAATTTTTGCTCACGCGCGGCAAGCTCCTCCTCGTGGCTGTTGAGGTTAACTTTCCGCTGCACCAGCTCGCCCTCCTGCGCAGACAGCTTCTCAGCAGCAAGCCGCTGTTGCTCTTCAACTTCGGCCTTCTCGAGGAAGAAGGCCTTCTGCTCTTCGGCGAGTCATTCCCGCTCCTCTGCCAAGGACCGGAGAGCATCCTGGTTGAGACCCCGGAGCTCCTCCGCACGCTTCTCGATGTCCGCTCCCGCCTTCGCGACAAGCGCCTCGCGAGATTCCAGCTTGGCTTGCCGCACGCGGTAGAGCGACAACAGCTTCCGCAGCAGCCGCTCCTCCTCAGGCTCGCCGCTGCTGCTGCTCGGCGCATCAACTAGCGTCAGCCCAGCGGAGGCGAGCACCTCTCCATCAAAGCTCTCTCCCTCGACCGGCGCCCTGGAGCTTGACGCCCAGGGGAGGTTGATGAAGACGCCATCGCCGGCCTTCAAGTAGACGCCTGGCTGGGGCTCTTCGGAGCCTGGCGCTGCGGCAGCGGCGGACGGGTCGGCGGTCGACGTAGCGCCTGGCGCTCCTGCGGCCTCAGGGCCATCAGTACGATCGCCAGACCACTCGCCAGCTGCTACGGCGGCAGCTTTGGCGGCCTCGTCGCCGGCGGGATCATCAGCGCCGGCTGCTTCTTCAGTGGCAGCGGCGTCGTCGGCAGCAACCTCGGTCTCCATTGGCTCCGCAGCAGATGGGTCTGATGGCCGGAAAAGTGAGAAAAGTCAAGCAAATACCCCAAAAGAAGAAGAACCCAAGGGCAGCTTTGAAGAGAAGATTACCTATACTGGGTTCGGCAGTCATAGTCTCCGCCGCCGGGGGGACGCTGGTGCTGTCCCTTGCCGGAGAACTCTCCCTTGCCAGAGGACTCTCCCTTGGCATTTTGTGGGCGGCCTCCGGGCGCTCCTGGTGGGGCTGCTCTGCTCCTACACAAACCAACAGTCAGATGTCAGCAAAGAAAGAGTATCCATGTGCGCCTAACAGTGGAAAGCGAACCATATACTTACGCTGGGGGCTGCTCTGGAGAACAGTTGCCAGGTCCGGCAAGGTTGTCTCGGACGCACCCCCTGCTATCGCGGTGGGTTCGTCCTCGATGACAATCACCGGGACCTTGGCTCTCTTCGCTGCTCTCTGGGCCAGAGTCCTAAAAAGGAATAAGTTCAGAGTAAAGCAAATGAGATACAAGACAAAACAGCAAGAATTGAAGAACTACAAGTACAACAAGAGAATCTTACTCTTCTTCTTCCTCGTCGGAGCTGAACGCGGAGAAGTCGAAGTCCGGCTCACGTCCGGCGCGAGGAGGCGGAGGAGTAGTTTCCCTTGGCCGCTTGGCGGGAACAGTGGTGGTGGTCTGAGACGACCCCGCTCCGGCTGCCGCCGCGGCGTGAGAAGCGGCAGGAGCAGAAGCGGTGGTCCGGGTGGACCCCGCTCCAGTTGCCGCAGCAGCATGAGGTGCTCCCGCGGCAACAGTGCTTGCCGCGGTGGAGCGTGTCGCGCGGCGTGGCGACTGTTGACTTGCCCGCCGCCCCGCTACGTCCCCGGCCTTGCGGAGACGCCTTCTTGGTGGGGATGGAGGCTCTGCTTGCGGCGAGCTGCCTGAAGATGAGGAGGAAGAGGAGTTGATCTCCAGCGAGCCGCTCGTATCCTCGGCGGGCTCGCTCGACTCGACGTCATGCCCGGCAAGCTCTTTCTCGCCGACGAGCTCCTCACGCTCGGCATGGCTTGCCGCCTCTGCTGCCTCTGCCTCCTCCAAGGTGAATCCAAATTCGCCCGCGGCTGCGACTGCTGCCGCCTCTTCTAGCCTAGTGGCGATGCGTGTCATCTCCGCATCGGTGGTGTCGCGGGTGAGGCTATTCTTTTCGTCGGAGCGGACCGGCACTTCTACCAAGCCGTCAAAGAACTCCTGCACGACGTCGTCTGCAGGCTCTTGCCAAGTTGGGACAATTCCATGCGAATCGCACAGCAGCATCATTGCACGGATGCGGTCGAGCACGGAGTTGTTGCACAGCGGAACGACACCCTTCGGCAACCTGAACACTTCGGGATGTTGAGGGTCGTACTTGAACAGCTCATGGAGCATCACGTTAAGCTCCAGAACAGTGAAGTTGAAGTTGAGGCCCGGACGCAGCCTCATGATATCCGTCGCATTCTTGAACTCCCAGGCGGGTCTCCTCCGTTCCTGCATGGGGGCGATGCGGCGGCGAAGGAAATCTGCGCCAACAACGCCTACAGTGAGCCCGGCAAGCCTGAGGCGTTGGATCCGGGTGACGGCAATCTTCAGCCTATCGTCTTCCGGGGCCACGTCACTCCAATCGCTGCGGCGTGCTACTGGGGCTTGGCGCCGGGCGGTAAACGGCTGCGGGTTCTCCTCGACAATCCAGCACCAGTCTGCTCTCCATTCCTCCCACTTGCCGCGGAACTCTCCCTCCAGATAAGTGTCCTTCTTGCCGGCCCTCGAGATCCAGGCGATTCCGCCGGATAAAGGCTCTCCTCTCTCTACTCGGGGCATAAAGAAGTGGCGAAAAAGGGCTACATTGGGATAGACTCCGACAAAGTTTTCGCAGAGATGTGCGAAAACTGCCATGGTCAGAACAGCATTGGGGCTGAAGTCAAGGAGGCAGAACCCGTAGGTGTTCATAATATCGCAGAAAAACTCAGAGAAAGGCGGGCAGAGCCCGCAGTAGAAGAACAAGGCGAAGAAAGGATATCCATTTGGAGCCATTTTCCAAGCGGCGGCTGGAAGTACCTTCGTGCGCGGATGCGCTCGCGTCTCCGTCGACCAGAAGAGGTAGTAATTCTCCCTCAGCTCCCTCGCGGCGAGCTTGGGGGGGAAGATTGCCCGCTCCTTTCGCAGCGCCGCAAGCCGCTGCGCCTTGGTCGACTTCACAACCTTCCCTTTGTCGGCTCTCGGAGCCATGGTGGAAGTGGTGGAGGAGGTCGACGGCGTTGGTGGTGCTGGTGGCGATGGGGGGCGAGGCGCTTCTCTCTTTCAGCTTTGGGAAGACGAGGGAGCGGCGGAGGTTTCCGAGATGGGAGTAGCAACCGGCGAATGGGTGAACTACCCCTGTTTCCCATGCTTATAAAGAGGGAGGGGCGGACGTTCCGCCTTTCCGAATAAAGAAACCACCCATGATCTCTCCCACGACGCCACATCCAACGCGTGCCGTTCGGGGAGGGCGCGGTGGATACGGGGAGAGATACGGCGTAACCCAGGCCGTGCGTGCCCGTGCCCTGTTTTGGGCCTGGCCCAACAGCGCTCGGCACCGTGTATGGCCCAGGCCCAGGGGCTCCTGTTGGTGTACTAGATTAGGGGTACCCTAGTATCCCGAACTTGTGCACGGGCAGTCGTAGCATCCCGCGGCAAGGCTTGCCGGGTGACCGCCAAGGTCCTCCGTGGTTCCTTTGGAGCCATTCAAGGACAAAGTATCCAAGCCAAGGAGACAAGACCCCGGCAAGAGGAGCTTGCCGGGAAGGCCAACCAAGGCATCTCAAGGAACTTGCCGGGACGCGCCACGCGTCCCGGCAAGGCCCGGTGAGCGACAAGCTCCCGGACGCGACAAGACAACGACCGCGGCAAGGCGCTTGCCGCGGCAAGCCACCACTCTGTGCCTGCGCTCCAGCACATCCACCAACGTGTCGCTCTGGGACCCTTCCAGGCGTACGTGGTGGGAGGCTGTGCAGCCAGCGGTGCGCGGTGGCAAGCGGCACTGACAAGATTGCCATCGTGGCGAGCGGTGGCATCCCTGACGGTCCCTTTTGCACTATTTAGGCGACGCAGACGGGCATTTAATGCCCTGGTCCCCTGTCGTCAGGGTTAGGTATGATACACTGTAGCAGGTAGCTGTACCAACCGCAACACCTTTCCATTTTTACCCTTGTCTACGTTGCCACCTGTCGGTGACCCCTTGAGCATATAAAAGGAGGCCCATGCACAACGTAGAGGGGGGGAGGCGGGAGGAAGGGAACACTCACGCTCGGTCTCGTTGGCTGCTGGGGTGTACTGTAGCACTCCGCGCTCCCGAGCAAGAACTCGATACAAACCACAAAGCAGGAGTAGGGTTTTACGCATCCGTGCGGCCCGAACCTAGGTAAACTGCTCGTGTGCTTCGCCTCGATCCGCTCTTCGTGCGACCCTCGCCCCCGCCGAACCGAAAGGGACTCGGTCCGCCGGTCCCATAGGTGCTCGTGGATTAGTCCCCCGACACATCATTAGGGAATGATGTGATGGACAAGACCCATCCGTTACCTTAGTATTATGTTTATTGCTATTGCTTTCTTCATGACTTATACATATTCCTCTGACTATGAGATTATGCAACTCCAGAATACTAGAGGAACACCTTGTGTGCTATCAAACGTCACAACGTAATTGGGTGATTATAAAGATGCTCTATAGATGTCTCTGAAGATGTTTGTTGGGTTGGCATAGATCAAGATTAGGATTTGTCACTCCGTGTATCGGAGAGGTATCTCTGGGCCCTCTCGGTAATGCGCATCACTATAAGCCTTGCAAGCAATGTGACTAATGAGTTAGCTGCAGGATGATGCATTACGGAACGAGTAAAGAGACTTGCCGGCAATGAGATTGAACTAGGTATGATGATACCGACGATCGAATCTCGGGCAAGTAACATACAGATGACAAAGGGAATGACGTATGTTGTTATGCAGTTTGACTGATAAAGATCTTCATAGAATATGTAGTAACCAATATGATCATCTAGGTTCTGCTATTGGTTATTGACCGGAGATGTGTCTCAGTCATGTCTACATAGTTCTCGAACCCGTAGGGTCCGCACGCTTTACGTTCGATGACAATTTGTATTATGAGTTATGTGTTTTGGTGTCCGAAGTTTGTTCGGAGTCCCGGATGAAATCACAGACATGACGACGAGTCTTGAAATAATCGAGAGGTAAATATTCATATCTTGGAAGGTTATATATGGACACCGGAATGGTTCCGAAGAGGTTCGGGGATTTTTCGGAGTACCGGAACCCCCCGAGGAAGTTAATGGGCTTCATGGGCCATAGTGGAGAGAGGGAGGAAGGCCACAAGAGGAGGCGTGCGCCTCCCCCCTACCCAATCCGAATTGTACAAGGGGTGGGGCGCCCCCCTTTCCTTCTCCCTCTCCACTCTTTCCCCTTTCCCCTCTCCGTTGGAAATAAGGGGTGGCCGAATCCTACTAGGAGTGGAGTCCTAGTAGGACTCCCCCATGGTGCGCCACCCTCAGCTCCTCGTCCCCTCCTTTATATTCGGGGGCGGGGGGTGGGGGTACCCCAAAGGCACATCAATTGTTCTATTAGCCGTGTGCGGTTCCCCCCTCCACAGTTTACTCCTCCGGTCATAGCGTCGTAGTGCTTAGGCGAAGCCCTGCGAGGATCACATCACCATCACCGTCACCACGCTATCGTGCTGACGGAACTCTCCCTCGACCCTCTAATGGATCAAGAGTTCGAGGGACGTCATTGAGCTGAACGTGTGCTAAACACAGAGGTGCCATACGTTCGGTAGTTGGATCGGTTGGATCATGAAGACGTTTGACTACATCAATTGCGTTAACCTAACACTACCGCTTTCGGTCTACGAGGGTACATGGACACACTCTCCCTCTCTTGTTGCTATGCATCTCCTAGATAGATCTTGCGTGATCGTAGGAATTTTTTTGAAATTGCATGCTACGTTCCCCAACACTAGATTGATTTTTTCTTGATTTGGGAGAAGTGCTTACCTTTGGGTTCAATCTTGCGGTGTCCTCACCTAGTGACAAAGTAGGGGTAGCGAGGCACGTGTTGTATTGTTGCCATCGAGGATAAAAAGATGGGGTTTACATCATATTGCTTGAGTTTATTACTCTACATCATGTCATCTTACTTAAAGCGTTACTCTGTTCTTCATGAACTTAATACTCTAGATGCAGGCAGGAGTCGGTCAATGTGTGGAGTAATAGTAGTAGATGCAGGCAGGAGTCGGTCTACTTGACACAGACGTGATTCCTATATTACATAATCATTGCCTTGGATATCATCATAACTTTGCGCTTTTCTATCAATTGCTCGACAGTAATTTGTTCACCCACCGTATTATTTGCCTTTAAGAGAGAAGCCTCTAGTGAAACTTATGGCCCCAGGTGACAATGACATGTACCTAGGGTAGGGCCTTAGGCCTAACCTAGACGCCCTACCCAAGGACACCACAAAGAGTCCAAGGCCTATAAGGTTCAATAGAAGATACCGACTGAAATCCTCATGAAGTGTAATCCACTCGACAGAAGATTCCACTCGGATATCCCAATTCCACTCGACCATGGTTATTTTACTCGACCGTACAAGAATCCACTCGGAGTACAGAATACCTAAAGTCACCCCAGGATGGCAATGGTCAGGCGTTCACTCTTTCGTCAGAAAGACCATTTAATACGGGCGTTACTAGTAACGTTCATGACTTAACTCTCATTGAACCCCTATGTAACTGAGGACGGCGAGGGGTCAGCGCACTCTATATAAGACACCCCTCCCCTCTGGCACAAGGGTTCACACCCCCTCTAACTCATACTCCAATAAACAGAGCTCCTGCAGCACCGAGACGTAGAGCTTTTACTTCCTATGAGAGGGGCCTGAACTCGTAAATCCGAGTGTACAACTTCACCATAGCTAGGACTCTGTCGTCTCCTATGTACCCCCACCTCTACTGTCAGATCCGTTCCCACAACAGTTGGCACCCACCATGGGGCAGGTGTCTGAGCGACTTCCGATGAGGTTGCGATCTTCGATCTTGATCAACATGGTTTCAGACGGTGGTTTGGCCCTGGGTCACAAGATCTGTCTCGGCGCTCTCACCTTCATCGCCGACGACTCTGCCTGGCTCCAAGAAGCCCCCCTTGACGTCGAGGCTCTCCCCATTTGAGGGGCGACGCACTTCTGCGCGAGTGCTTACAGCGTCCTCCTGCGGCAGCCGTCGACTCAGTTGTCGGCATTCTGGGAACGGGGGTACCCAGACTTGCCTGCCTGTGGCCCATGGCGTGGCTCCATCGACGGGCTCGTACAACCCAGTTTCAGCATCGACAACTCAAGACCCTCATGAGGGGCCAAGCCTCCCGAGGCGGATGACACCGAGACCTCCAGAAGGAGTGGCCTCCTCAGGCTGGCTCCTAAGGAGCGGAGATTTCAATGCATGCCTCAACCTCATGAGGTTTGAATGACACAAGCCATGATGACCAAGGCTAGGCGGGCGCCAGCGGATGCAGTACAGCAGTTTCCTCTTTGGTGCTAAGGAGGCAAGCGCAGGCATGGAGTCCTGAGGAATCAGCCAAAGGTTCCCATTTCCATGCAACAAGACCAAGACCGCCAGGACGGAGGTCATCGCTGAGCCCACTAGGCGTCACGACAAGAAGCTTTGCAGACGAAGACCACCTTTTGTCAGGATAAGATGTACTAGTTGTCTCCCTTCGAATTTGGCCGTTGTGGGATCCCTTCCCGCCTCCATTTTAGGGGAAGAGGACTAAAGCCACTATAAATAGGACTTAGCCACCACCATAGAGGGAGGATCCAGATCATCCTCTCCCCCACCAGCTCAAGAACACACCTCCTGAGGTTGTTCGTCCATTGTAGTAGTTCATCCTCAGCCCACCTCGAGGCAAATCCACCACAAAGCAGGAGTAGGGTTTTACACCGCAAGGCCCGAACCTGGGTAAACTGATGTGTCCCATTTCCTTCTTGTTCATCAAGCTAGGCTTTGAGGTTGGTGAGTAGGCAGACTGGGGAGGTCGAGTTCTCCACACGCACCCCAGAGTTCGAACCTGTCCAAGGTCCGTGGAGCCCAAAATCCGACATTTGGCATGCCAGGTAGGGGTGCGTCCGAGCCTCTCTTCCTCTAGTCGATTCGCCATTGTTTCACCGTCCCCATGGCTGATGCTCGTCGAGTTCGTGCTGAGTGCCGGGCTGCCCTCGCCGCCCGCGTTGCCCAGACGGCGCCTATCGGTGATGGCGCTCCCCGTCTCTCTCCATCGCCCACGGCCAATGCTGCCACCGACCCTGTGGCCCATGAGCAGCAGGCTTCATCGATGCAGCCCTTTGTGTGGTGTGATGGGCGCACTGCCACCCCGTCGTTGACCCTGGTGGCTACTTCGTCGTCACATGCTCTCTGTGGGTCGGCGAATGCCCAGGCTGCGCTGCTCATGGCGCGCGAGCTCCTGCGCTATCGCCCCATTGACGACCTCTACCAGGACTGGCTGGACCGCATCACCGAGCTCATCAGCGCCGCCGGGGAGGCCCTAGCACCGTCTCGTTCGCTGTCTCCCCCGCCGCCTCTCGCGGGCGACGTGGCCCAAGGTGCGCCTCCTTTGCCTCCAAGGCAAGACATCGTCCCTCGAGACAAGGCACAAGGCTCCACGGCGCGACTAGCCTCGCAGGGCGCCGGCGCACGACGAGGAGAGCTGCTAGGTGGTGCAGCGTCCACAAGGAGAGGCGCGCGCGCTCCCAGCACCGCCACGTCAAGACCGCGTGTCGCCCGCGGTGGTGGCGCGCGAGCGTCAAGATCAGGTCCACCTCTATGGCGGGCTCTGGTGACCACGGCCGGATGCCGCGCGTTCACCCCGGAGCTGCGCAACATCGTCTGGTCAGGGAAGTTCAAGCCAGACCTGCCTCCACGCTACGACGGCACCCCCGACCCTGCCGAGTTCCTACAAATCTACGAGCTAAGCATCAAGGCCAACGGCGACAAGAAGGTCATGGCGAACTAGTTTCCCATGAACTTGAAAGATGGCGCGCGCTCATGGCTCCTGAACCTCCCAGTGGGATCGATTTCCTCCTGGGATGAGATGCGAGAGCGCTTCATCGCCAACTTCTAGGGCACTCACGACCGCCCGCCGATTGCGGGTGACCTGTGGCGCATCAAGCAGCAGCCGGGAGAGACCTTGCAGAAGTACATCCAACGCTTCAACAGTGTTCGCCTCAAGATCCCCAAGGTGTCGGACGAGGCCATCATCTCGCCGCTCACTGATGGCGTCCGAGACGTCAAGATGAAGGAGGAGCTCGCCATACACGAGGACCAGTGCATGGCTCTGGAGATGTTCAACATGGCAACCAAGTGTGCGAGAGCTGAAGAAGGTCACCTCTCTCTCCTGGAGCTTCCGGGGGCTGACCCAGAAGACAAGAAAGCCAAGGCCAAGGATGTGAAGCACAAGGGCCCAGCTGTGTTGGCGGCCGAACCAGAGATGAAGCGCGGTTGCGACCACTCGAAGTCGTCCAAGGGAAGTCGCCTGTTCTGCGTCTTCCACAACGTGTACAGCCACAACACCAATGACTGCCAGGAGCTCAGGGCCATCCGTGACGGGCGCATTGGTCGCTGCCCCGAGCGCAACAACAGAGGTTACGGTCGTGGAGGAGGCCGAGGCGGGGGACGTTGGGACGACCGCGACACCCGCTAGGACTGGCGCGACCAGCCTCATGATGACCGCTGGCAGGGCCAGCCCCGCAAGGGCTCCTGGAGAGATCAACCTCGCGAGGACTGTCCTCAGGGCAATGCTAGCCTTCCTTCATTGTCGCCACCGCCAAGAAGGAATAATGACCACCACCAGGACGAGGGGGCTCGGGGCTTCCAGGAGCCTCGTGCCATCGCCTGCATCTTAGGCGGAGCTCAGGCCCCCGCCTCCCATCGCATCTTTAAGTAGTTCGCGCGCGAGGTGAACGCGGCCCTCCCCAAGCTCGAGGCAACGCGTCCATTCAGGTGGTCCAAGTACACCATCACCTTCGACTCTTCTGACCAGCTCAAGTGAACGGCCACTGCCGGCTGATACGTCTCCAACGTATCTATAATTTTTGATTGTTCCATGCTATTATGTTATCTGTTTTGGATGTTTAATGGGCTTTAATATACCTTTTTATATTATTTTTGGGACTAACCTACTAACCAAAGGCCCAGTGCAAATTGCAGTTTTATGCCAATTTCAGTGTTTCACAGAAAAGGAATACCAAACGGAATCCAAACGGAATGAAACCTTCGGGAGAGTTATTTTTGGAACAAACGTGGTCCAGGAGACTTGGAGTGGACGCCAAGAAAGAAGCAAGGAGGCCACGAGGCCAGAGGGCGCACCCAGGGGGGCCAGGCGCGCCCCCCACCCTCGTGGGCCCCTCGCAGCTCCACCGACATACTTCTTCCTCCTACATATACCCATATACCCTGAAAACATCCGAGAGCACCACGAAACCCTATTTCCACCGCCACAACCTTCTATACCCATGGGACGCCATGTTGGGGCCTTTTCCGGTGCTCTGCTAGAGGGGGAATCGATCACGGAGGGCTTCTACATCAACACCATAGCCTCTCCGATGATGTGTGAGTAGTTTACCACAGACCTTCGGGTCTAGAGTTATTAGCTAGATGGCTTCTTCTCTCTCTTTGGATCTCAATACAAAGTTCTCCTTGGTTCTCTTGGAGATCTATTCGATGTAATTCTTTTTGCGGTGTGTTTGTCGAGATCTGATGAATTGTGGGTTTATGATCAAGATTATCTATGAAAAATATTTGAATCTTCTCTGAATTATTTTATGCATGATTTAATATCTTTGCAAGTCTCTTTGAATTATCAGTTTGATTTGGCCTGCTAGATTGATCTTTCTTGCAATGGGAGAAGTGCTTAGCTTTGGGTTCAATCTTGCGGTGTCCTTTCCCATTGACAGCATGGGTAGCAAGGCACGTATCGTATTGTTGCCATCGAGGATAAAAAGATGGGGTTTATATCATATTGCTTGAGTTTATCCCTCTACATCATGCCATCTTGACTAATGCATTACTCTGTTCTTATGAACTTAATACTCTAGATGCATGTTGGATAGCGGTCGATGTGTGGAGTAATAGTAGTAGATGCCGAATCATTTCGGTCTACTTGTCGCGGACGTGATGCCTATATACATGATCATGCCTAGATATTCTCATAACTAAGCGCTTTTCTATCAATTGCTCGATAGTAATTTGTTCACCCACCGTAGAATTTGCTATCTTGAGAGAAGCCACTAGTGAAACCTATGGCCCCGGGGTCTATCTTCCATCATATTATTTTCCTACAAATTTGCTATTTCTCTCATTGTTTATTTTGCAAGCTTTGTTTTCCAATCTATACAATAAAAATACCAAAAATATTTATCTTATTATCTCTATCAGATCTCACTTTCGTAAGTGACCGTGAAGGGATTGACAACCCCTTTATCGCGTTGGTTGCGAGGTTCTTGTTTGTTTGTGTAGGTACTAGGGACTTACGTGTTACCTCCTACTGGATTGATACCTTGGTTCTCAAGAACTAAGGGAAATACTTACGCTACTTTGCTGCATCACCCTTTCCTCTTCAAGGGAAAACCAACGCATGCTCAAGAGGTACCAAGAAGGATTTCTGGCGCCGTTGCCGGGGAGGTTGCACCAAGTCAAGTCAAGATTTGATCTCCCGTCAACAAGCCATTTCTGGCGCCGTTGCCGGGGAGATATACGCACAAATAAAAACATACCGAGTACCCATCACAAACTCTTATCCCTCGCATTACATTATTTGCCATTTGCATCTCGTTTTCCTCTCCCCCACTTCACCTTTGCCTTTTCTTCACCTTCTTCCCGTATGTCTTTTTGTTTGTGTTTCCACGTGCCTTCTATTTTCTTGCATCTTTGCTTGCTAAAAATCTATTGATATGGATCCACTTAAAGTGTTCTACTTGGATCATCTTTGATTCTTATGCGCTCGTGCTGAAACCCCAACTAGCCTAGTTGATGGGAAATCTTTAGATGAGCATGCTCATTTTGTGCGTCATCGTTTGTCTGAAAAGGGGAAGCTCTTATGGTATCAAATAAATAGTTTGCTATGCTATGCTTGGAATCTTTGTGAAATTCATGACTTTACTTGTTGCTCTAAGAACCCTAAAAAACACCTTCCCTACCTATGTGAGTTTAATGATAATGAAATCTTATCTTCTTATGGAAAGGGTGTTTATAGTTAGTATGATACCGAACAAATTGAAGAATTTGTCATTTTTAAGGGTGCTCATGAAGTTGTTTCTTTGATTGAAAAGTATGATATTACTCTCTACAAATCTGAAAATTCCTACATACTTAAATATTGCTATGAAAACTATGCTCAAAATGCCTATGTTAAGGAATTTATTGAGAGAATGATCGTTGCTTTGGAAGAAAAAAATGATATGCATGAATCTATAGATAATTATGATTCCGATGATTTGATTGAAATGTCCCTTGATGAACATGATGATTGCTATTCTTATGGCCATGATGCCAATATTTATGGAGATGAATTTGCTATAGTTCCTTATGTTAAACACAAGATTATTTCTATTGCACCCATACTTTATAGTTCCTTGAATCAAAAGCATGATTGCAATGATTTTACTATAAATTCTATTGATGTCAATTGTGCTAATAATATGCAAAACCCTAAGCTTGGGGATGCTAGTTTTGCTATGACTACTATTTGTTGCAATGATCATGATTGGGGTGATTCTTCTTTTGATCTTGAAAATATATTTAAGCCCCATGATGAATATAAGATTTATAATAGTGTTTGCAATATTATTGAAAGTGGGTTTGGAGAGGTCAGGACTTTAGTTAGTGTTAATCCCACTATTTTGGAAGAGTGTCAACTTTGCATGCATGTGGATTGTGTTGAAAATATTTTATGTGATAGCTATTTTTTTGAATTTTCTTATGATCCCACATGTAATTATTATGAGAGAGGAAAATATGATTGTAGAAATTTTCATGCTGAATTACCTCTCGTTATGTTGAGATTGCTACTGTTTCTTTCCTCTTCCCTGCATATGCTAGTTTTTGCTTGCTATGATAATTTGTTTGCCTATAAGATGCCTATGCATAGGAAGTATGTTAGACTTATATGTGTTTTTCACATGTTTTATGATGCTCTCTTTGTGCTTCAATTCTTCTCTTTCATGTGAGCATCATTGAAATCTCAGTGCCTAGCTAGAGGCGTTAAACGATAGCGCTTGTTGGGAGGCAACCCAATTTTATTTTTGTTTCTTGTTTTTTGTTCCTGTTTAGTAATAAATAATTCATCTAGCTTTTGTTTAGATGTGGTTTTATGTTTTTAATTAGTTTTTGTGCCAAGTAGAACCTTTGGGAAGACTTGGGGGAAGTCTTTGCGATCTTGCTGTAAAAACAGAAACTTTAGCGCTCACGAGATTTGCTGCCATTTTTTACTAGAGAGGTCGATTAGGTTGATTATTTCTGCAGACGATTAATAGACAAATTCGTCACGTCCACCAATTTATTTCAGAATTTTGGGGTTACATAAGTATTAGAAACCTACAGATTACTACATATTGTTATTTTTTTGACAGATTCTATTTTTCGTGCGTTGTTTGCTTATTTGGATGAATCTATGGCTAGTACCGGGGGTATGAACCATAGAGAAGTTGGAATACAGTAGGTTTAATACCAATATAAATAAATAATGAGTTCATTACATGTAACGCCCTCGATGCGGCTATATCTCCCATGTGTCGAAGCACGACTTAGAGGCATAACCGCATTGAAAGCAATGTCGCAAGTGAGGTAATCTTCACACCACCCATGTAATACATAAGGGAAAGATATACATAGTTGGCTTACAATCGCCACTTCACACAATTACATGAATAAAGCATTACAACATCCAGGTACAATCAAGGTCCGACTACGGAACCAAAATAAAAGAAGACTACCCCAAATGCTACACAGATCCCCGACCGACCCCACTGGGCTCCACTACTGATCAACTAGAAGGAAGCAACACAAAGGATAAGATCTTCATTTAGCTCCTCCTTGAGCTTGGTTGCGTCACCTGCACGGTATCATCGGCACCTGCAAACTGGTTTTGGAAGTATCTGTGAGTCACAGGGACTCAGCAATCTCACACCCTCGTGATCAAGACTATTTAAGCTTATAGGTAGGGTAAAAGGTATGAGGTGGAGCTGCAGCAAGCGACTAGCGTATTTGGTGGCTAACATACGCAAATGAGAGCGAGTAGAGAAGGCAAAAGCACGGTCAAACAACTATGATCAAGAAGTGATCCTAGAACAACCTACGTCAAGCATTACTCCAACACTGTGTTCACTTCCCGGACTCCGCCGGAAAGAGACCATCACGGCTACACACGCAGTTGATGCATTTTAATTAAGATCAACTTCGGGTTTTCTACAACCGGACATTAACAAATTCCCATCTGCCCATAACCGCGGGCACGGCTTTCGAAAGTTCAAATCCCTGTAGGGGTGTCCCAACTTAGGCCATCACAAGCTCTCATGGTCAACGAAGGATATTCCTTCTCCCAAGACAATCCGATCAGACTCGGCATCCCGGTTACAAGACATCCTCGACAATGGTAAAACAAGTCCAGCAAGACCACCCGCTGTGCCGACAAATCCCGATAGGAGCTGCACATATCTCGTTCTCAGGGCGCACCGGATAAGCTAAGCGTACGGGAGCCAACGTAACCCAAGTTACCAAGGGACGACCCCGCACGGTGCTCTGGGTTGGACCAACACTTAGACAAGCACTGGCCCGGGGGTTTAAAATAAAGATGACCCTCGGGATGTGCGACTCCCAAGGGAAAAAGGCTAGGTGGCAAATGGTAAAACCAAGGTTGGGCCTTGCTGGAGGAGTTTTATTCAAAGCGAGCTGTCAAGGGGTTCCCATTATAACGCAACCGCGTAAGGAACACAAATCCAGGAACATAACACCGATATGAGGGAAACTAGGGTGCCAAGAGTGGAACAAAACACCAGGCATAAGGCCGAGCCTTCCACCCTTTACCAAGTATATAGATGCATTAAAATAAATAAGAGATATTGTGATATCCCAACAAAATATCCATGTTCCAACATGGAACAAACTCCAATCTTCCCCTGCAACTAACAACGCTATAAGAGGGGCTGAGCAAAGCGGTAACATAGCCAAACAACGGTTTGCTAGGACAAGGTGGGTTAGAGGCTTGGCTTAACAATGTGGGAGGCATGATAAGCAAGTGGTAGGTATCGCGACATAGGCATAGCAAAAGAGCGAGCAACTAGCAAGCAAAGATAGAAGTGATTTTCGAGGGTATGGTCATCTTGCCTGAAATCCCGCAAAGAAGAAGAACGAGTCCATGAAGAAGACAAACAGACGTAGTCGAATGGGTCCTCACAAACGCGACGTTATCAGAACCAACCTGAAGAAGCAACACCGGAAAGAAGCACACAGCATAGTAAACAACCAACACATAAACAAGGCATGATATGCGGGATGCGGTATGTGATGCATATGCAAGATTTGGAAAGGGAATGAATGAACCTGGCCTCAACTTGGAAATCCAAGAGTGCCACTGGAAAGAGGAGTTGATTTCGGTCATAATCGATATAAAGATCACCGGAATCAGAAGCACGGTTTGGAATGGCAAGCAAAACAAATATGGCACCGGTCTGTGATAAACAGCAAGTAGCCATCTAAATGCATCAAGATAATTAAGCTACTGCACCCAAACATGGCAAAAAAATACATGGCAGGGATCCACTCATGATGCTTGACAAAAGATGAACACTGAGCTACGGCTAATTCATCCATTAACAGGTTCAAACAAGCATGGAAAAAGTGCAAAAGATAACAGGTTACAGACTTGGTGAAATTAACAACATGTCAGGAATTAATCATCAGGAAGCAATCTTTAGAGCAATGGAAGAACATGCTACAGGAACATATCATGTCAAAGCAAGGCATGACATGAAGCTACTCAAAGCATATAACAAAAGTCCCTTAGTGACCATGAGCCAAAAGGGATCAGAAAATACAATTGCAAGCATGTGAACATAGCAAAAACATAAACAGATTCAGACTTAGTGAAAAACTGGAGCATGCAAAACAGATAACGAGTAGGCATGTTTACGAGCTCGATGCACTCACTACAAAGCATGGCATGATAATATAAGCACAGACCCAGCAAGAAGACATGTCATAGAAGCTAGACATGGCAATAACAACAATATAGCATGCATGGATCAACAACAACAAGCTCGGCAAAATCGCTAAACATGTTAACAATCTACCAGGAACATTTTATAGCAAAAGTAGAGCTCGATTGACTCAACCTAGGGTGCTCCATAAATGCAAACAAAGACACAGATGGATAGACCACAACAATATATCTACAAAACATCCTTACTGATCATGCTCAAAAGATGCATGGATCACTAGGAATCAACATGAACATATGGCATAAAAATAAGGACACGGATCACGCGCGAATCGGAGCCACGATGATGAAGTTATGATGCGATGAAAATGCATAAAAATTACTGGGACTTAGTCGAAAATTAGACCTCTCCGAGAAAGTCAACCCGGGACGGAGACGTGCGGGATGGAGGGATCCAGATCTGGACGGAGGCCGCGTTTGGTTCGACCACCTGGTGGATCTGATCCCACCTTCCAGTGGATCTGGACGGGGCGGCCGGCGACGGGGCTCCTCCGGCGAGCTCGCTGGTGTCGGGAGGAGGTGGCGCGGCGTCAAGGACGGCGTGGGGCGGCGGTGGCCAGCGAGGAGCGCGCGGCTGCCGGAGCACCGGGCGGCGCGCCGGGCGGAGCAGCAAGTCGGTGGCCAGAGCTGCTGCGCCGGCGATGGCGGAGATGGCGGCGCCGTGGAGGCGGGCACTCTGGCGAGGCGGCGGCGAAGTCCAGCGAGCGGAGCGCTCGTCGGCGGTGGGCGCGAGCGGCGGCGGCCCAAACTGGCCCAGGGCGGGCCCGATCTAGGCTCCCTCGGGCCCGACGGCGGGGAGGAGATAGGAGGGCGACGTGTCGCCTCCAGGTTGGTCGCGGGAGGTGTTGAGCTGAGGTGGCGGCACCGGATTGGCCGGACGACGTGGCGGCGGCACGGCGGACATGTCCGGCGGCGCGGGGCGAAATGTCCGGCGCGGCGGGGAAGGTTAGGTAGGGATTGATCTGCGCGGATTTTCGGGGGAGGCCACATATTTATAGGTAGATGAAGCTAGGAGAGTCCAAATGAGGTGCGTTTTGCGGTCAGCGATCGTGATCGAACGGCCTAGATGATGGAGGGGGTTTAGGTGGGTTTTGGGCCACTTTGGAGGGGTGTTGGGCTGCAACACACACGAGGCCTTTTCGGTTCCTCGGTTAACCGTTGGAGTATCAAACGAAGTCCAAATGG
The DNA here is from genome assembly GCF_002162155.2 of Triticum dicoccoides. NCBI lineage: Eukaryota > Viridiplantae > Streptophyta > Magnoliopsida > Poales > Poaceae > Triticum > Triticum dicoccoides. The sequence goes on from NC_041388.1 coordinate 328,067,432, forward strand.
CACGAAACTTGATAGGTGGTCTACTGGTAGTAAACCAAGGCCGCATGACAAGTCTTGGTCCAATCCGAAAACGTTTAACACCCGCACACGAAAAGAGGTAGAAAGGGACACCGGAGGACATAGGAGCACCGGATTGCAAAACGGACAACAGGGAAAAGGCTCGGATGCATGAGATGAACATGTATGCAAATGCAATGCACATGATGACATGTTATGAGATGCATGACACGCAAGCAATGACAAGGCAACAACAGCAAATAACTGGAGGACACCTGGCACATCGTTCTCGGGGCGTTACATTACAGTACCTTAAAGTGGTGGTTTGTTTTCTTATACTAATGGAGCTCATGAGTTTTCTGTTGATTTTTGTGTCGTGAAGTTTTCAAGTTTTGGGTAAAGATTTGATGGATTTTGGAATAAGGAGTGGCAAGAGCCTAAGCTTGGGGATGCCCAAGGCACCCCAAGGTAAAATTCAAGGACAACAAAAAGCCTAAGCTTGGGGATGCCCCGGAAGGCATCCCCTCTTTTGCCTTCGTCCATCGGTAACTTTACTTGAGTCTATATTTTTATTCGCCACATGATATGTCTTTTGCTTGGAGCGTCTTGTATGATTTGAGTCTTTGCTTTTTAGTTTATCACAATAATCCTTGCTGTACACACCTTTTGGAGAGACACACATGAGTCGGAGTTTATTAGAATACTCTATGTGCTTCACTTATATCTTTTGAGCTAGACAATTTTGCTCTAGTGCTTCACTTATATCTTTTTAAAGAGCATGGTGGTGGTTTTATTTTATAGAAATTATTGATCTCTCATGCTTCACTTATATTATTTTGAGAGTCTTTTAGAACAACATGGTAATTTTATTTGGCTATAAAATTAGTCCTAATATGGTAGGCATCTAAGATGGGTATAATAAAAACTTTCATAAAAAGTGCATTGAATACTATGAGAAGTTTGATACTTGATAATTGTTTTGAGATATGAAGATGGTGATATTAGAGTCATGCTAGTTGAGTAGTTGTGAATTTGAGAAATACTTGTTCTAAAGTTTGTGATTCCCGTAGCATGCACGTATGGTGAACCGTTATGTGATGAAGTCGAACCATGATTTATTTATTTATTGTCTTCCTTATGAGTGGCAGTCGGGGATGAGCGATGGTCTTTTCCTACCAATCTATCCCCCTAGGAGCATGCGCGTAGTACTTTGTTTTGATAATTAATAGATTTTTGCAATAAGTATGCGAGTTCTTTATGACTAATGTTGAGTCCATGGATTATACACACTCTCACCCTTCCACCATTGCTAGCCTCTCTAGTACCGTGCAACTTTCACCGGTACCATACACTCACCATATACCTTCCTCAAAACATCCACCATACCTACCTATTATGGCATTTCCATAGCCATTCCGAGATATATTGCCATGCAACTTACCACCGTTCCATTTGTTATGACACGTTACATCATTGTCATATTGCTTTGCATGATCATGTAGTTGACATCGTATTTGTGGCAAAGCCACCTTTATAATTCTTTCATACATGTCACTCTTGATTCATTGCATATCCCGATACACCGCCGGAGGCATTCACATAGAGTCATATTTTGTTCTAGTATCGAGTTGTAAGTAAATAAAAGTGTGATGATCATCATTATTAGAGCATTGTCCCATGTGAGGAAAGGATGATGGAGACTATGATTCCCCCACAAGTCGGGATGAGACTCCGGACGAAAAAAAGAGGCCATAAAAAAAGAGACGAAAAGGCCCAAATAAAAATGAGAGAAAAAGAGAGAAGGGACAATGTTACTATCCCTTTACCACACTTGTGCTTCAAAGTAGCACCATGATCTTCATGATAGAGAGTCTCCTATGTTGTCACTTTCATATACTAGTGGGAATTTTACATTATAGAACTTGGCTTGTATATTCTAATGATGGGCTTCCTCAAAATGCCCTAGGTCTTCGTGAGCAAGCGAGTTGGATGCACACCCACTTAGTTTATTTTGTTGAGCTTTCATACACTTATAGCTCTAGTGCATCCGTTGCATGGCAATCCCTACTCACTCACATTGATATCTATTGATGGGCATGTCCATAGCCTGTTGATACCCTAGTTGATGTGAGACTATATTATCCTTTTTTTCTTCTCCACAACCACCATTCTATTCCACATATAGTGCTATGTCCATGGCTCACGCTCATATATTGCGTGAAGATTGAAAAAGTTTGAGAACATCAAAAGTATGAAACAATTTATTGGCTTGTCATCGGGGTTGTGCATGATTAAATACTTTGTGTGATGAAGATACAGCATAGCCAGACTATACGATTTTGCAGGGATAACTTTATTTGGCCATGTTATTTTGAGAAGACATGATTGCTTTGTTAGTATGCTGGAAGTATTATTATTTATGTCAATATTAAACTTTTGTCTTGAATCTTTTGGATCTGAACATTCATGCCACAATAAAGATAATTACATTGAGAATTATGCTAGGTAGCATTCCACATCAAAAATTCTGTTTTTATCATTTACCTACTCGAGGACGAGCAGGAATTAATCTTGGGGATGCTTGATACGTCTCCAACGTATCTATAATTTTTTATTGTTCCATGCTATTATATTATCTGTTTTGGATGTTTAATGGGCTTTAATATACCTTTTTATATTATTTTTGGGACTAACCTACTAACCAAAGGCCTAGTGAAAATTGTTGTTTTTTGCCTATTTCAGTGTTTCGCAGAAAAGGAATACCAAACGGAATCCAAATGGAATGAAACCTTCGGGAGAGTTATTTTTGGAACAAACATGATCCAGGAGACTTGGAGTGGACGTCAAGAAAGAAGCGAGGAGGCCATGAGACAGGAGGGTGCGCCCAGGGGGGCTGGGCGCGCCCCCACCCACGTGGGCCCCTCGCAGCTCCACCGACCTACTTCTTCCTCCTATATATACCCATATACCCTGAAAACATCTGAGAGCACCACGTAACCCTATTTCCACCACCACAACCTTCTGTACCCGTGAGATCCCATCTTGGGGCCTTTTCCAGCGCTCCGCCGGAGGGGGAATCGATCACGAAGGGCTTCTACATCAACACCATAGCCTCTCTGATGATGTGTGACTAGTTTACCACAGACCTTTGGGTCCATAGTTATTAGCTAGATGGCTTATTCTCTATCTTTGGATCTCAATACAAAGTTCTCCTCGGTTCTCTTGGAGATATATCTGGTGTAATTCTTTTTGCGGTGTGTTTGTCGAGATCCAATGAATTTTGGGTTTATGGTCAAGATTATCTATGAACAATATTTGATTCTTCTCTGCTCGCCTACCATCAGCAACATCCTCGTCACCAAGACACTCATCAAGGGTGGCACGGGTCTCAATGTTCTCTGTGTCGTGACGTTCGACCGACTTCAGGTGCCCTACGACCAGCTTCAGCCTACCAAGCCGTTCTTAGGAGTGACCGATGGCTCCACCACCCGATAGGGCAGATATGCCACCCTGTCACTTTCGGCAAGCACGACAACTACCGCACTGAGCTCATCGACTTCGACGTGGTACACATTCGCCTCCCATACAATGCCATCCTTGGGTACCCGACCCTGGCCAAGTTCATGGTCGTGACTCATCATGGCTACAATGTCGTCAAGATGCCAGGGACCTGCGGCATCATCACGGTTGCCTGCGACGAGAAGGACGCGGTGTGCTCTCTCGAGCGTGCCTACCAGGCTGCGTCTGTCGATGACCCAGACAAAGAGGGCACTGTCTACCCTCCTGAGGTCATCCCTAAGAAGAAGAAGCAGCTGTTCTACCTCGGACCTCAGGAGGAGGGGGCGGCCGGTGGCCCTGCCCTAGGACCTACACTCACTGATGGGGCGCCTTGCCCTCTCGTATAGGAAGGCGCGCCCGGCGCCTGATGTCTACTACGCAACTTTATTCTTGTAGACATGTGTTGGGCCTCCAAGCGCAGAGTTTTGTAGGACAGTAAGAATTTTCCCTCAGTGGATGACCTAAGGGTTATCAATCCGTCGACTGCGTAGGATGAAGATGGTCTCTATCAAAGAAGCCTGCAACCAAATACAAGAAATCTCTTGTGTCCCCAACACACCTAATATAATGGCAAATTGTATATGTGCACTAGTTTATCGAAGATATGGTGATAAAAGTGTAATATGGATGGTAGAAATATATTTTATAATCTGAATGAATACAACAAGGTAGCAAATAGTAAACGGGCACAAAAATGGTATTGCAATGCTTAAAACTGAGGCCTAGGGTCCGTACTTTCACTAGAGCAATCTCTCAACGGTGCCAATATAATTGGATCATATAACCACCCCTCAAAGTGCGATGAAGAATCACTCCAATGTTCCTATCTAGCGGAGAACATAAGAAGAAATAATTTGTAGGGTATGAAACCACCTCGAAGCTATTCTTTCCGATCGATCTATCCAAGAGTTCGTACTAAAATAACACCAAATAATTTCAGATTCATAATACTCAATCCAACACAAAGAACCTCAAAGAGTGCCCCAAGATTTCTACCGGAGAAACAAAAGATGAGAACGTGCATCAACCCCTATGCATAGATTACCCCAGTGTCACTGCGGGAATCCGTGAGTTGAATGGCAAAACACATATCAAGTGAATCAATATGATACCCCATTGTCACCAAGAGTATTCATATGCAAGACATATATCAAGTGCTCTCAGATCCATAAAAGTATTCAATCCGATAACAACGAAATCTCAAAGGGAAAAACTCAATTCATCACAACAAGATAGAGAGGGGAAAACACAATATGATCCGACTATATTAACAAAGCCCACGATACATCAAGATTGTGACATCTCAAGAACATGAGAGAGAGAGAGAGATTAAACGCATAGCTACTAGTACAAACCCTCAGCCTCGAGGGTGGACTACTACCTCCTCATCATTTTGGCCACCACGATGATGAAGATGGCCACCGGTGATGATTCCCCCCTCTCGCAGGGTGCCAGAACGGGGTATAGATTCGTTTTTGGTGGCTACAGAGCCTTGCAGTGGTGGAACTTCTGATCTAGGTTAACCGGAGGGTTTTTGGAATATTTGGGATTTTATAGGGCAAAGAGGGGGTGTGGGAGGCCACCGAGGTGGGCACAACCCACCTGGGCGCCCCCCTCGGGGCACCCCCAGGTGCTGCTCTGACCCATCGGGAGTCCTCTCGTCCATAAAAAATCCATAAAAAGTTTCACGGTGTTTGGACTCCGTTTGGTATTGATTTCCTGCGGTGTAAAAAACAAGCAAAAATAGCAAGTGGCACTGGGCACTGGGTCAATAGGTTAGTCTCAAAAAATGATATAAAGTTGCTATAAAATGATTGTAAAACATCTAATAATGATAATAAAACAACATGAATACTTCATAAATTATAGATACGTTGGAGACGTATCAGCATCCCCAAGCTTAATTCCTACTCGTCCTCGAGTAGGTAAATGATAAAAGAAATAATTTATGAAGTGTGGATGCTAGCAAAGTGCATAAGTTTGACCAATGATAATTTCAATCACTTTTCCTAGCATCATGACAACAACTCTTTCTTATAAAATTTCTCAGTTCAAAGTAGCAACCAATTCACATGTTAAGGTTCAAACAATGAATTCTCTTGAAACTCAACAACCTATGTTCTCAGTCACCAAGCAATTGCAATTCAACTTATTCAATGGAGTCTAAGTAAGAGATCTACATACTCAACCATCCTATAGTCTTCTGTGATTGCTAACAGTCACCGCATACACATGAGCAAAATGTTTCAACCGGACACATAGAAAGATAGGGGCTTATAAATTTGCCTCCCAACGTATTCACCTCAAGGGTGATGTCAACAATAATAACTCATGCTACCCATATCGAACTAGATATATGTGCCTAGATCTTTCCTCACCACATGATGCTTGCCAAAAGAGAAAAATAAAAAGGAATAGAGAGAAAAACTTTGACTCTTGCATGAAAGTAAATACATAAAATTAAAAGATAGGCCCTTCGCAGAGGGAAGTAGAGGTTACCATGCACTTATTTGTTTGTATGCTCAACCCCTTAGGGCAAAAGAATGTCACGTTGTATTTCCCCTTATGATAGCAACCTTTATTATGAAGTCTGTCGCTTTTATTCTTTGCCATCACAAGCTCGTACAATGCTCAATTTTCTCTTACACTAAATGATCTAACACTCTTAAAAGAAAGTATTATTGCCTTATTGCACCGATGACAACTTACTTGAAGGATCTTATTCAATCCTTAGGTAGCTATGGTGGACTCTTGAAAATAAGATTTGGGTTTAAGAGTTTTTGGATGCACAAGTAGTATCTCTACTTGGTGCGGAAATTTTGGCTAGCAAAGATGGGGGCAAGCTCCACATGTTGAAGGATCTATGACAATATAACTTTTGTGTGAATATGAACAAACATAAACCATTACGTTGTCTTCCTTGTCCAACGTCAACAATTTTGGTATATAATATTTTTATGGGGGCTCACAATCACAAAAGATTTTCATGATAGTGTATTTGTATGTGAAAGTTCTCTTCCTTATACTAATTATTCGTGAATTGCTTGTATGACCAATATTGTGATTTTAAATGTTCAAAAGATTTCACTTTCTAAACCCAATGCGAAGCTACCACTAGGATGATATGATTTCTACTTCATGACATTCAATTTATTCAACAATTTACTCATAGGATATAAGTGAAGCACAAGAGTAAATGACAAGCTACTCCAAAAAGATATAAATGAAGATCATGAGCATAATATTTCTTTCTCTCAAATTAATTTAAGTGAAGGAAGAGAGAATTTCTTCAAAAATACTAAAGCACACCATGCTCAAAAATATATAAGTGAAGCACTAGAGCAATTCCATAGAAAAGAGCTTCGCTGACGGGATGTGAATGCCGCTTACCTAGCCTCCCTGGCAACTAGTTGAGGACTCTATTTTATTTCAAAACTTTCAGATCTAAGTATTTTATTCAAACAACAAGCAAAATTAAAATAAAATGACATTCCAAGAATAGCACACATCATGTGAAGAAGCAAAAACTTAGGCTCAACCGATCTAACCGATAATTGTTGAAGAAGAAAGGTGGGATGCCTACCGGGGCATCCCCAAGCTTAGATGCATGAGACTTCTTGAAATATTATCTTGGTATGCCTTGGGCATCCCCAAGCTTGAGATTTTGTGTCTCCTTAATTCTTCTCATACCACGGTTTTCTTAAATATCAAAAGCTTCATCCGCACAAAACTCAACAAGGACTCGCGAGATAAGTTAGTATAAACCAATGCAAAAACCTTATCATTATCTACTGTAGCAAATCAATAAAATTATTATTCAACATTGCACACTAAATGCCTCTGCATATTTAATACTCCTACCCTCAAATAGAATCATTAAACAAGCAAACATATGCAAATGATGCAAACATACTCCCTCTTTCCATCTATATAGGGCCTAATGTGTTTTTCAAGACCGCTCTTGACTATTGGCAAGATTAATAATACATGACATGCATAATGTGAAAATTATATCATTGAAAGCTCCTTTCACATACGAATTTGACAGCATGCTTTGTTTAAGTTGCATGTCATATATTATTGTTCTAACATTTAGACAAAGTTAGTCTCGGAAAACGTATTAGGCCCTATATAGATGGAAGGAGGGAGTAACAGCAATCTGCCAAAACAGTACAGTCTGTAAAGAATGCAAGAGTATCAATACTTCTTAAACTCCAATGATTATTAAAATTTACCACACTATAGAAAATTTATCATAGCTTATTTTTCAAAAAGTTCCAACATTTTATCACATTCTGACTTTTCTAGGGAATTTTTGCAACATCGGTGAACTTTCTGTTTTCAAACAGCAACATGTCGACTTGTAAAATAAGCATAGTAAAGGCTATCAATGCCACTTTTATTGAAATAAAAGATGCAAAACATTATTCTAAATAACATCAAGCAAATCCTAACAAAATAAATTGACGCTCCAATCAAAACACATATCATGTGACGAATGAAAACATAGTTCCAAGTGAGGTTACCGATAATGTTGGAGATGAAAGAGGGGATGTGAGGGAGTCCTGGATTAGGGGGTGTTCGGGTAGCCGGACTATACCTTCAGCCGGACTCCAGGACTATGAAGATACAAGATTGAAGACTTCGTCCCGTGTCCGGATGGGACTTTCCTTGGCGTGGAAGGAAAGCTTGGCGATGCGGATATTCAAGATCTCCTACCATTGTAACCGACTCTATGTAACCCTAACCCTATCTGGTGTCTATATAAACCGGAGGGTTGTAGTCCGTAGGCAATCAACTCCATATACAACAATCATACCATAGGCTAGCTTCTAGGGTTTAGCCTCCTTGATCTCGTGGTAGATCTACTCTTGTACTACCCATATCATCAATATTAATCAAGCAGGACGTAGGGTTTTACCTCCATCAAGAGGGCCCGGACCTGGGTAAAACATCGTGTTCCCTGCCTCCTATTACCATCCGGCCTAGACGCACAGTTCGGGACCCCCTACCCGAGATCCGCCGGTTTTGACACCGACATTGGTGCTTTCATTGAGAGTTCCTCTGTGCCGTCACAATCAGGAAGGATGCCTCCTCCCGTCTTTAAAGACGGCGCCGTTGCTAAGGGAGCCTTGGCTGTCGGCCAAACCCTCCGGCTAGGTGGTTTCCTCATGACCGCCTGTTCGGCTGTTGCGCCGACGGTGACCTCTCGGGTCATCAAAAGCAACCTACACGTCAGCTCGGAGCTTGTCGAGCAGCTAGATCCAATGGAGCTCTCTTCCATAAACAAGCTCTTGAATCATATCGCCACCCTGGGGGTCGCTACGGATTATGACCAGGTTGGGCTTAAACCCGATCTAAGAGAAATTAACTCTCCCCAAGTCACCCACCACGTTGCCGTGGTAGAGACGCAGTGTGGCAACCCTTCATCTATTTTAAGGACTAGCTACGTCCGAATTCCCGACCCCTCCAAGCCGAATACCCGCGGAGGGGGAGATGTAACTCAAGACCTGAGCTTAGGATCAGGGAACGGGCCAGATTCACTGGACAACATCCAAGAATCAGAACTTCAGAGTTCGGAAACTCTTCGGCCTCCGAATCTTGGATTGGGTGAGGTTTCAGATTCAATGACACCCGCCCACCCGATCATAAGCGATCTCTCCCAAATCAGGCAGAGGCCCGAGGAAACAGTACATCATTACTGGGCCAGATTCCTCCTGGTTATGAATAGGATAAAGGATTGCCGCGAGGAAGACGCAATCTCAATTTTCTGCAGTAATTGCACGGACAAGGGAATCCTTAACGCCGTAAGTCGTCGTGATATCACACGCTTCGCTGACTTGGCGTCCATAGTACAAAAATACTGTGCAATGGAAAGCGCTTGGAAAACCAAAATAAATTTTTGGGATAATCCGGCCTTGAATAGTAATCCCGTCCGAACTAAGAGGGTGCATTATCACAGGACACCCAGGATAAACACCAAAAAGCCAAAACCCTCTACAGGGCATGGAACCGTACTGGAAAGATGGCTCGATGGACCCTATAGAATTCACAGTACAGAGGACGCCACACCAACTCACAGCCTTAGAGCATGTGGATACTCCGGCAGGTGGCCAAAATCGGCAAGGACCTCTTAATTCCGAAGGCCGCAGAAAGCCAGCCCAAGGACACCAGTACCGTTCTCACAGTCTTCGAGACTTTCGCATCAAACAATGTGCGAAAAAGAACACTCCGCAGCCTCGCCGAAGTCTATCAAGTTGCAACAATAAATCCATGGAGCGACACTACCATTACCTTCAACGCAAGTGATGAACCTAGATTCCGAACAGCCCGAGCACCAGCCGCATTGGTCCTCAGTCCCATAGTGGACGGCTTTCGCCTCACCAAGGTGCTCATGGATGGAGGCAGCGGACTGAACCTCATTTATGAGGAAACCCTTCAAAAAATGGAAATAGACTGGAACCGCGTCGAGCGAAGCAGCACAACCTTTAGAGGAATAATCCCCAGTCGGGAAGCGCGCTGCACAGGAAAAATCACACTAGATATGGTGTTCGGCACGCCGGATAATTACAGGTCCGAAGAAGTCACGTTTCAGGTGGCTCCGTTCAAAAGCGGATATCACGCTTTACTAGGGCGGGAAGCATTCACAATCTTCCAAGCAATACCCCATTACGGGTACATGAAGCTTAAGATGCCCGGGCCGAACGGAATTATCACTCTAGCTAGTGATCCGGACATAGCACTCCGCGCCGAAAACAAGACGGCCGCATTAGCCCTTGAGGCACTATCCGAAGCCTTAGCGGCCGAGGAACTGACTGTGCTGCGCTCCACGGTTAACAGGGATGATGTGATACTCGACAAGAGATCCAAATCCACATCCTTCAAGCCAGCTGACGAAATAGTCAAATTCCAGGTCCATCCAACGGACCCTAATAAAATAGCTTCCATCGGGGCACGACTGAACCCTGATGTAGACGCCGCACTGCGAGAGTTCCTACGAGAGAACTGGGACATTTTCCCCTGGCACCCTTCAGACATGCCAGGGATCCCACGCAGGCTGGCCGAACACAGCTTAAATATCCTAAAAGGATCCAAACCTATCAAACAAGCCCTTCGGCATGTTTCCGAACCCAAGAGACAGGCTATGGGAGAGGAGCTAGCCAAGCTATTGGAGGCCGGATTCATTAGACACATAAAACATCCGGACTGGCTAGCAAACCTGGTGATGGTACCAAAGAAGGACAAATCCTGGCGCCTGTGTGTCGATTTTAAAGACCTTAACAAGGCTTGCCCAAAGGATCCCTTCCCCCTCCCCCGTATCGATCAAATTATCGATGCCACCACAGGACACGACTCGTTGTGTTTCCTCGACGCATACTCCGATTACCATCAAATCAAGATGGCAGAATCAGACCAAGCCGCAACAGCATTCATCACACCATACGGCCCATTCTGCTTCAACACAATGCCCTTCGGGCTGAAAACCACCGGCGCAACATATCAGCGCATGATCCAGACATGTCTGGCAAACCAGATCGGCAAAACGGTGGAGGCGTATGTGGATGATGTGGTCGTCAAATCAAGACATGTCGAATCTCTAGTAGATGACATGAGGCTTGCATTCGATAACCTCCGAAGATATGACATCAAGCTCAACCCGGAAAAATGCGTCTTGGGCGTTCCAGCCGGAAAGCTCTTGGGCTTCATTGTATCCGGTAGAGGAATTGAAGCAAATCCAGCCAAGATCCGAGCTTTGTCACAATTGGATATCCCAAAGGACCTCAAACAAATACAAAAATTAACCAGATGTGTGGCGGCTTTAAGCCGCTTCATCTCCCGCTTGGGAGAAAAGGCACTACCCCTCTATCGCCTCCTTCGGCGCACCGAACACTTCGAGTGGACGGATGCTGCCACGGACGGACTTGATGAAATAAAAGCCATATTGGCAACAAACCCAGTCCTGGCCGCGCCAAACACCGGTGAACCAATGTTATTGTATATTGCAGTAACACATCAAGTTGTCAGCGCAGTGCTCGTTGTTGAGCGGGAAACGGATGGACACAAATTCCCCCTTCAAAGGCTGGTCTACTACGTATCCACTGTCCTTACTCCATGCAAATCACGGTACCCGCATTATCAAAAGATTGCATACGCGGTATTCATGGTATCCCGGAAGCTACGACACTACTTTCAAGAGTGTTCCATAATAGTAGCCTCGGAAGTACCACTCAACGATATTATCAACAACCGCGATGCAACGGGACGGATTGCAAAATGGGCCATCGAGCTCCTCCCGTTCGATATAACCTATAAGCCACGGCGAGCTATTAAATCGCAAGTTTTGGCCGACTTCGTCGCAGAATGGACGGAGGCCGACCTCCCTAAAGAGTACGGCACATATTCAAACTGGATTATGCATTTTGACGGCTCCAAAATGTTGGCCGCACTGGGGGCTGGCGTCATCCTGACGTCCCCCACTGGAGACATAGTCCAATATGTGCTCATCATGTACACGGATTCCAACAATGCAGCCGAATATGAGGCCCTCCTACATGGTCTCCGGATAGCAGTATCCATGGGTATCCAACGCCTAGAGGTACGCGGGGATTCAAACCTCGCGATATCCCAAATAAATGGAGACTTCGACGCCAAGGACCCAAAATGGCAGCTTACCGCAACGCCGTCCTAAAAATGTCAGCTCGGTTCGAAGGGCTAGAGTTTCACCATATAGCCCGAGAAAACAATCAAGCAGCGGACGTCCTGGCACGCATCGGAGCAAAACGCGATGCAGTCCCCCCAACATCTTTTTGGAAAGATTGTTCAAGCCATCCGTAGCATGGGAGGGGGAACCCGCAAATAACAGCTCGGACCCAGCCACACCACTCGACGCCGAACAATCTGACACAATTGGAGGCTCTGCTAATGAAATTACACCTTTAGCCCACGTAATAATGGCGGTTATCGCCCCGTGGACAGAACCATTCCTAGCCTACCTTACTAGGCAAGAACTCCTGGAGGACCAAAACGAGGCCCGCTGCATAGTGCGGCGATCTAAAGCCTATAGAGTCCATGAGGGAGAGCTTTATAAGAAAAGCACTACCGGAGTCCTTCAAAGGTGCATCTCCGAAGAGGAAGGGCGGAACCTTCTGGCTGAAATTCATGCCGGACTCGGTGGTCACCACACCGCTGCTCGGTCCCTTGTTAGCAAGGCTTTCCGTACAGGCTTTTATTGGCCGACGGCCCGGGCAGACGCTCAGGACCTAGTCCAACGATGCGCTGGTTGCCAACTTTTTGCCAACCAAAGCCATATGCCACCCACCACACTCCAAACTATACCCATCACCTGGCCTTTTGCGGTCTGGGGGCTTGACATGGTCGGACCCCTTAAAGGTGGGACCGATAGAAGAAAAACTTACTGGTCATGGTGGATAAATTCACCAAATGGATAGAAGCCAAGCCTGTTAAAATGGCCGAATCCAGACCTGTGATAGACTTCATATCCGGGGTTGTACACCGTTATGGCGTCCCCCACAGCATCATAACCGATAACGGTACAAACTTTACCGCCGACGAGGTAAAACTCTGGTGCAAAAACATGGGCATCAAGCTCGATTATGCTTCCGTCTATCACCCACAAACCAACGGCCAGGTCGAACGTGCAAATGGTCTTATCATGAGCGGCATTAAACCCAGACTGGTGCGGTCCCTCAAGGAATCTAACACGCACTGGGTAGAGGAGCTCGACTCCGTGCTATGGGGGCCGCAGACCACGCCAAATCGCACCACTAGATACACACCATTTTTTATGGTGTACGGCGCAGAGGCAGTTCTGCCCTACGACATAATCCATGACTCACCTAGAGTGCGCATGTACGAAGAAAGAGAAGCCGAGCTCGATCGGCAGGACAACTTGGATGCCTTGGATGAGGAGCGTGACGTGGCAAAAGCCCGTTCCGCATTTTATCAACAGCAGGCCCGAAGATATCAAAGCAGAGAAGTACGGGCCAAAAATTACAATGTTCACGAACTAGTTCTACGCATGCCAGATAAGAAAAAGGACAAACTCAAGACCAAGTGGGAAGGTCCATTCATAATCGACCAAGTCCTGACTGGTGGGGCGTACCGCCTGCGAGATGCGTCGGATAACCGACTCGAGCCGAACCCGTGGAACGCCACCCGTCTCCGAAGATTCTATGCCTAGCGCCGGACTCTGTGTTCGTCTCCTTCCTCTGTCCATTTTTTTTGCATTTTTCTGTCTTACATTTCTCTCCTTCCCCTCTTTTCTTTTATAGCCCTTAAAGGCTCATCTAGTGACGCGCCACTCGTGCTCATTAAACCTGGGGGCTTCTTTAACAGAAGCTTATTTATACGGGCTTCATGCCCAACACATGCGTCAAACTTCCGCATGTACCTTTTTCTTCACCATTATATGCATCGATATGACTTAAGTTTTGGCCAAGCTGGGTTGCCTGGCTCCTGTGCTTACCCCTACGTCCCCGATTGTTCGGCTAGGCGGTAAAGGGAGCACCTCTGCGATTGTTACTGCTGGGTCAACCGGATGTGTACCTCAGACTGGGTGAAGCCGAAAGCTAGCGTTCTTAAGGGAATATTCGGTCGGTGAAATAAAAGATGATCTTTTTACTCATTTTATGTGCCCCCAGATGCTTTTTTTTCTGCGTCTTTTCACGCAGTCTGGACATGCACTTTAGGGCATGCCTCCCAGCGAAAGGAACCCCTAACGGAACTATTCTCTCTGGAAGATGTTTCTTACTAACCATGTAATATAACATAACTAGTTGGGCACTTGTTTGATAAAGCACTAATGACCCCTACGCCTGGTCTCCATGCATACCCCGGTTCTTATATAACCACTATGGTATTCGGACACACTCCGGACCGTCAGGTCCCGAGGTTGAAGCGAAAAGGTCGGCAACGACAAACGATCTACAATCCGGCTAGAAGGCATTACACATGTCAATTCAAAATTACACAGTCATTCTGACTGATTGTATTCCTCTTCTATACCATGTAACAGGCTGTCTAATTTACAGTCCTGCTGGGAATACTTCGCGGCCAACTCTACTTGGCCGTATACTAAGCTTACAGGGATCTCCTTCCCGTCAGGCCCCACTGGTCCGACCTCGGCCATGTGGTTTGGGTCAGACTTCGTAAAACGGGTCTTCACCATGGCCCAGGCCTCCCTAGCGCCTTGTCGGCAGGCCGATATCTTCCACAACCGGAAGCGCCACCGAGCTCCCTTTAGCTTCTCCGCAAGCTCTCCAAGGCCCTCGGGCACGGAGTGGGCAGGCCATAAGGCTTGGGCAATACCCCGCATCTCCTGCCGAATTCGCTCGTGCAGTTGCAAGAGTTCGGGAAGAAGGTCACCCGTAGAACCGAGCATCTCCTCTGTAGGACGAATTGTGAGCATACCTACAGACATTACTCTGTTAGTCGACTTCCTCGCCGAACTCTTTTTTCAAAGTTCGTTCAAGCACTTACTAAAAATGCCGCGTCGAAGCCGCTGATTCTCCTTCGTGGAGTCCGATAGCTGGCCATGAACATCTTTAAGTTCGACGTCCAGCTTGGTGTTGGCATCTTGAAGATCATTCTTCTCTCGCCTCACCTTTGTCAACGTACTCTCACCGGCCTTTAGCCGGCGTAAGAGTTGTTGCTTGTCCGGATCGAGTCTGGCGCCATCTGCAATATGATTTGTCAGATTTGCACCCACACCGCACAATACTAATCTTTCGAAGTGTATCTTACCTGAGGGGGTCTCCTTGGGCTCCCCTGCTGCGGCTAGTGCGGCCTCTAGTTGGGCCTTGCACTTTTCCAGCTCCTGGGACAGTACGGTATTCTTCTCTGAAAGAACATGCATATTAAATGATCCTTAAATCAGTTGCTCTAACTGCTTCAAGTCTCGGTGGCTACTGGCATATATATATTTAACCAAAATTTTCTTACCCGTATGTCTTTTACATACTGCTCCGTGGCTCTGGCTAAACCATTTTGAGCAGCACGGAGGTATGCATCTCCGGAATTAAAGGCATCTAAAGCCTCTTGGGAGAAACAAGCGTCGCGTAGAATTGTCCGGCGACGCCTGTGGTTCATGGCACTCTCCACTTTAGAATTTGTGGCAGACAGCCTGTCCGCATCCTCTGTCGGAGGAGCGTCCGGTGCGCGCCTTGTGCTCGCCTTTGCTTCCTGGCCAGACGTTGGAGCCTGGCTGGTGGATGCGTGATTGGCAACCTCTCCGGATGTAGTCCGGCGAGGTCTCTTCGTTCTGAAGATAGCACGAACGTTAATATGCCCTGACGGAATAACTCCAGGGAAACAAAGGGTGCACTATACCTTTGCGCCGGCATCTCAGTCCGGACTGCATTCCTTTTTGTCCCACGGGGCCCTGCGGCCCCTCGTTGGCTAGCCGCCGCAGGTTCGGCCTCCTGCCTCGAAAATCTCCCCTGCAAAACACGATTGTCGTTAGAAACACCAGAATACGTCAGAGTGGAATCTCTATCAAGGGAATGAGACTCCGGTTTCTGTCACCTGGGAGGCCGGGATTAACCCTGGGTAATCAGCCGTGATGGCTACCAAGGTATTGTCCTTGCTTAGCTGATGGAACACCCCATCGATAAGCTCCACCGATATGTCCGGATCCTCTTCGGAGTTCGTATCGAGGGACCGTTCTGGGTCCTCGGGCTGTGGAGGGCGGCTGTTTATATCCTTTACCTCCTGTCGCAGTTCCTGCACTGAAGTCGTTAGACTACATATCTAACCGTGGGAGTATAAAACAAACGGTCAAGCGCAATTGTTCACTTACCCAACTTGGAGGATCGTACATAGTAAATCCGGCTTGCGGGTTGACGCGAAGGAATTCCTCCTTTTCTCCCTTGTACAAAGAGGATAAGATCTTTACTAGAGCGGCAGCTGAGGCCGGCCCCTTACGACCGTAACGGGTGGCGTCATCCTCCCCGTTGAAATCCCACATGGGGTGGCCTCTATATGGAAGCGGCTGCACCCCCCGCATAATGCATGTGGCCATGACTCCAATCATGGTTAGTCCGGAATGAGCCAACAGTCTTATCCGGCCCATCAGGTAAAGGACGTCTCTATCGCTTTCTCTCTGAGAGCTCCGCGGATGCCAGCTCAAGCGTTTCTTCAATGGAGAACTGTTGAACTCAGGGAGACCGACCCGGATAGGGTCCGGTAGCGGGACGTCATCTATGTAAAACCATTCCGAAGGCCAGTCCTCGGACGCCTTCTTTGGGGTTCCGGATAGGTATCCCGTCCCGGCGATGCGCCATACTTCGGCTCCGCCCACTTGGTATATGGACCCCTCTTGAGAACGGGGCACCAGGCAGAATAACCTCTTCCACAGCGCGAAATGAGCCTCAACGCCTAAAAATAGCTCGCAAAGGGCGACGAAACCCGCAATATGCAATACGGAGGCGGGTGTGAGATTGTGCAGCTGGAGGCCGTAGAACTCCAGAAGCCCACGGAGAAATGGATGAATTGGAAATCCCAGTCCCCTTATTAGATAGGGGACGAGGCACACCCGCTCTCCTTTAGAAGGATTGGGGGTGCTCTCCGCTTGTTTTCCGCCATTGTAGGTGGCGAGACCGGCTCGGACCGGGACCATGTATGCCTGAGGGAGAAATCCCTTGGCCTGAAGCGACACTAACTCGCTATGCGGGATGGTGCAACTCTCCCAGTCCCCGGGTTTGGGACCGGAGGGGCGAGGGGAGGAGCTGCGACGGCTGGTCATGTTGGAATGGACCTTTGCTGGAAGCGCTCCAATGATAACTCGCAGAAAGGAGAAGATGTGGTTTGGACCTAAATCCCCATCTCGTTAAATAGGCGGCTCGTTTATTCGGCTAGGGGTGTGGATGTAAAGACGCCCTGGCTTTTCGCATTCGTTTGACACATGGAAGACGGCCATTATGGGGCGTGGAAGCCGAGGAGCACTACATTACAAAAATCGGACATTATTCCTACAGGTACACAAGATTTGGACAAGAACCCGCCTTGCAATGCCGAACATTCTGCGTGCCGGACTCGTCGTCATTGAAGCCTGGTTCGGGGGCTACTGAGGGAGTCCTGGATTAGGGGGTGTTCGGGTAGCCGGACTATACCTTCAGCCGGACTCCGGGACTATGAAGATACAAGATTGAAGACTTCGTCCCGTGTCCGGATGGGACTTTCCTTGGCGTGGAAGGCAAGCTTGGCGATGCGGATATTCAAGATCTCCTACCATTGTAACCGACTCTATGTAACCCTAACCCTATCCGGTGTCTATATAAACCGGAGGGTTGTAGTCCGTAGGCAATCAACTCCATATACAACAATCATACCATAGGCTAGCTTCTAGGGTTTAGCCTCCTTGATCTCGTGGTAGATCTACTCTTGTACTACCCATATCATCAATATTAATCAAGTAGGACGTAGGGTTTTACCTCCATTAAGAGGGCCCGAACCTGGGTAAAACATCATGTTCCCTACCTGCTGTTACCATCCGGCCTAGACGCACAGTTCGGGACCCCCTACCCGAGATCCGCCGGTTTTGACACCGACAGGATGCCTTCCGGGGGATCCCCAAGCTTAGTTGCTTGGATATTCCTTGAATATTACCTTGGGGTGCCTTGGGAATCCCCAATCTTAGGATCTTGTCACTCCTTATTCTCCTCATATCTACATCTCACCCAAAACTTGAAAACATCAATCACACAAAACTTAACGGAACTTTGTGAGATAAGTTAGTATGATAAAGAGCAAACCATTTCACTTTTGGTACTGTCAAAGCCAAGACTCATAATTGTTCTCACACAATTCCTACTGTTGAATATCATTTCCACAATTTATATTGAGCAATATAAGCCATAGAAACTAGAAAATAAGCAAACTATGCATTGAAAACAGAATCTGTCAAAAACATAACAGCCTATAGTAATCTGTACTCCAACCATACTTCTGCTACACCAAAAATTATGAAGATATAGGAAAACCTGGGTAATTTGTCTATTAATCTTCTTCAAAAAGAATCAGCATTTTATCGCACCTAGGTTAAAAATGAGAATTGTTTTCCTGAGCGCAAAAGTTTCTGTTTTTCAGCAAGATCAAATCAACTATCACCGTAAGCCATCCCAAAGGTCTTACTTGGCACTTTATTGAAACAAAAGCAATAAAACATGATTACTACAGTAGCCTAATCATGTCAACACACAAAAAAGTAGGTAAAAGTGTTGGGTTGTCTCCCAACAAGCGCTTTTCTTTAATGCCTTTTAGCTAGGCATGATGATTTCAATGATGCTCGCATAAAAGATAAGTATTGAAACATAACAGGAGCATCATGAATTACATGGCAAGCACATTTAAGCCTAACCCACTTCCTATGCATAGGGATTTTGTGAGCAAACAATTTATGGGAACAAGAATCAACTAGCATAGGAAGGCAAAACAAACAAAACTTCAAGATTTTCAACACATAGAGAGGAAACTTGATATTATTGCAATACCTACAAGCACATGTTCCTCTCTCATAATAATTTTCAGCAGCATCATGAATGAATTAAACAATATAGCTATCACATAAAGCATTCTTTTCATGATACATAAGCATAGAAATTTTGTTACTGTCCACATAAGCAAATTTATTCTCATCAATAGTAGTGGGAGCAAACTCAACAAAATAACTATCACGAGAGTGAAAATTATAATCATGATGACAAGTTTCATGGTTATCATTATTCTTTATAGCATACATGTCATCACCATAATCATCATAAATAGCAACTTTGTTATCATAGTTAATTGAAGCCTCATCCAAAATGGTGGATTCATCACTAAATAAAGTCATGACCTCTCCAAATCCACTTTCATCATTATAATCATCATAAATAGGAGGCATGCAATCATTATAACAAATTTGCACATCAAATCTTGGGGGACTAAAAATATCATCTTCATCAAACATAGCATCCCCAACCTAATGGCTTTGCATATCATTAGCATCATGGATATTCAAAGAATTCATACTAACAACATTGTAATCATGCTCATCATTTATACCAAACATTCTATTGAATTCTTCTTCTAAAATTGAGAACAATTTTCCAATCCATCATTTTCAAGAAAGATGATCAATAATATGATGCAATCTCAATTCCATTTTTATGTAGTTTTCTTTTATAAACAAAACTAGTGATAAAACAAGAAGCTAAAAGATTTGATTACAAGATCTAAAGATATACCTTCAAGCACTCACCTGCCCAGCAACGTCGCCAGAAAAGAGCTTGATGTCTACTATGCAACTTTATTCTTGTAGACACATGTTGGGCCTCCAAGCGCAGAGTTTTGTAGGACAATAGCAATTTTCCCACAAGTGGGTGACCTAAGATTTATCAATCCGTGGGAGGCCTAGGATGAAGATAGTCTCTTTCAAACAACCCTGCAACCAAATACAAGAAATCTCTTGTGTCCCCAACACACCTAATACAATGGCAAATCGTATAGGTGCACTAGTTCGACGAAGAAATGGTGATAAAAGTGTAATATGGATGGTGGAAATATATTTTATAATCTGAATAAATAAAAATATATGGGTAGCAAATAGTAAACGGCCGCAAAAATGCACTAGTTCGGCGAAGAGATGGTGATAAGAGTGTAATATGGATGGTAGAAATATATTTTATAATCCGAATAAATAAAAACAGCAAGGTAGCAAATAGTAAACGGGCACAAAAATGGTATTGCAATGCTTAAAAATGAGGCCTAGGTTCCGTACTTTCGCTAGTGCAATCTCTCAACAGTGCTAATATAATTGGATCATATAACCATCCCTCAAAGTGCGATGAAGAATCACTCCAAAATTCCTATCTAGCGGAGAACATAAGAAGAAATCATTTGTTGGGTACGAAACCACCTCGAAGCTATTCTTTCCGATCAATCTATCCAAGAGTTCATACTAAAATAACACCAAATAATTTCAGATTCATAATACTCAATCCAACACAAAGAACCTCAAAGAGTGCCCCAAGATTTCTACCGGAGAAACAAAAGACGAGAACGTGCATCAACCCCTATGCATAGATTACCCCAATGTCACCGCGGGAATCCACGAGTTGAATGCCAAAAAACATATCAAGTGAATCAATATGATACCCCATTGTCACCATGAGTATTCATATGCAACACATATATCAAGTGCTCTCAAATCCATAAAAGTATTGAATTCGATAACAACAAAACCTCAAAGGGAAAAACTCAATTCATCACCGCAAGATAGAGAGGGGAAAACACCATATGATCCGACTATATTAACAAAGCACACGATACATCAAGATCATGACATCTCAAGAATACGAGAGAGAGAGAGAGAGAGATTAAACACATAGCTACTAGTACAAACCCTCAGCCCCGAGGGTGGACTACTCCCTCCTCATCATGGTGGCCGCCGGGATGATGATGATGGCCACCGGTGATGATTCCCCCCTCCGGCAGGGTGACGGAACGGGGTCTAGATTAGTTTTCGGTGGCTACAGAGCCTTGCGGCGGTGGAACTTCTGATCTAGGTTAACCCCGAGGGTTTTTGGAATATTTGGGATTTTATAGGGCAAAGAGGGGGTGCGGGAGGCCACCGAGGTGGGAACAACCCACCTGGGCGCGCCTGGGCCCCCAGGCGCACCTTGGTGGGTTGTGCCCCCCTCGGGGCACCCTCCAGGTGCTGCTCTGGCCCATCAGGAGTCTTTTGGTCCATAAAAAATCCACAAAAAGTTTCGCGGTGTTTGGATTCCGTTTGATATTGATTTCCTGCAATGTAAAAAACAAGCAAAAAACAACAACTGAAACTGGGCACTGGGTCAATAGGTTAGTCCCAAAAATGATATAAATTTTCTATAAAATGATTGTAAAACATCCAATAATGATAATAAAACAGCATGGATACTTCATAAATTATAGATACATTGGAGATGTATCAACGCCCCTCTCAGGATGGGCATGGGGGCTCTCCTCTGGAGGGCCTCTGACCTGGCCAACATCACGAGGGAGGCGCTCAGGCACCATGTGGAGGCATGCTTCAGCGTGCGCTTCTGCGAGGAGGGCGCAGTGCACGAGGCGCCAGGCGCACATGCGTTCATCATTAGGGTTATCGAGGAGCTTTAGGAGGCAAGAGCTATGTGAGGCGAGTGTCGCCCCGCACCACACGGCGCGGCTCCCTGCCCCGGCGAGGACAGCGAGCTGTGCGCCTGCGTCAACATCCCAGGGCTCAATAGGGCTGCATCTCAGGAGCTCTTCTGTCCATCCCACGTTGGCCGGTGCGAGGGCCCCCCTCACAGCTATGTTCGCATGCCCTTTGGTTTGCTAAATAGGGCTGCCACACACCAGCTCCATATGCGGGGCGTCCTAGCAGCTCATGAGTCCAGGCACCAGGCGATCCCGACAGAGTTGGCGATGGATCCTTGTGAGCCCCCTAGGCCCCTAGAGCCTCGCGAGGTTTAGGACCTGGGCGGCTCATGAGGGGCGACTTCTGCAGCACGCGTCTTTAACTACCCCAACACTTCTTTAGCAACAGTGCTAGGTGACGTTTTTTTGGTTTGTTCAGTTGGGGGCACCCCTTGGGCTGCATCATCCCCAAGCCGCGTGGGTTCGTCCCTACAGCATGTATCGTCCTATGCATCTATCAAAACCGGCTTACCTTATTCCATGAGTTGCATTATGATTATCACCTGTCTGCCCGGTGCTTCATCGCCATGAATGTTGTACGCCCTTGCAAACCCACCCATGACCGCCTGATGATTAAGGACTGGCATGGCGCATGTGCTCGGGTTCGTCCCTGCAGCGTTGCTAAATCCAAGTGGCTGAGCTCTGGCTCGCGGGCCAACTCTTGTGCACGTCACCTCCCATGGTCCTTGGTGCCTTGTTATCACATGAGCTAATCGGGGGCGGGTAAGTTAGGGCGCGCAACCCGGCACTACTAGGGAAAACCTTATACACAGAACTTTAGCAGTAGCGCGGGTCAAAAAAGCACGCTGGTGCTAAGTAGCAGTAGCGCGCCTGTGCAAACCACGCTGATAAAGTTTTAGCAGTAGCGCGTCCTGTTCTAAACACGCTACTACTAAAATTCCCACGGCTTAGCCGATAGGCTACACATAGTAGTAGCGACCTATACCGAACCACGCTACCGCTACTTTCTTTGTAGCAGCGCGTTTTAATCTAAACTCGCTACTGCTAGAGGATATAAAATTAAATGGAAAGAAAATAGAAAGGTAATTGAAAATGGAAGAAATAGAATAAGGTGAAAGGAAAAAAATAAAATGTGAAGAAAACTAAATGAAAAAGGGGAAAAAGAGAAGGGAGTAGCAGTAGCGTGTATCCCAGAACACGCTGTAGCTAACGTAGCAGTAGCGCGCTTTCTGACTTAACCACGGGGTTCGTCCTTCCCCACTGCCACTTCCCCCAAATCCAGCTCTCCACTCTCACCGCTGTTGTCGCCCGTCGGTCGCCGCGCGCTCTCTACACACCCTCTACGCCGCCCCGACCCCAGATTCAACGCCGCCCTTGCCCCCGACCTCAACGCTGCCCTGGACGCCGCCCCCGACCCCGACCTCGACGCTGCCATCCGCCATGCGCCCGAGCCCCGACCCCGACCTTGACGCCGCCTGCCCCTCCCTCGTCGCAGGCACCCGAGGTGAGCACGCCTGCTCCTCCCTCTCCCCTACCTCTGCCTAGGGTTTCTTTATATTTTAGTTGCATCAAATTAGTTAGGGTTCATGTAAGGGTGGAAACGAATCGGATGCGGATGCGGCTCAAATGAGTTAGGGTTCATGTAAGGGTGGAAATGCATCAAATTTCTAAGATGAATCATCAAACGAGTAAAATTTGACCACTTATTTCACTTCATAGTTGGATAATTGGAATATCCGCTGCCACTTTCCACCCCTAGTTTCATCAAATTAGATGGTAATTAGGGCAGTAGTTCCTAGGTACTAATTAGTTAGTAAGAACTAGGTACTAATTAGGTACTGGTTTATTTTTTTTATAGTAAGTTCATTTTTAATAAGAACTAGTTGAATTAATAGAACTAGTTAGTAAGAACTTGTTGCTATTTTTTTAGTTAAAGCATTTTTTCCCGCATCGACGTGGATGATGCCTATCCCGCATCCTCGTTGTCGAGTCGGCGGAGGACGACACCTGCTTAACCAGATGGGCCATGTCCGGGACTGGGCTCCGCCGGGGTGGTACTGGGAGGCGCTACCTACCGGGGGTGCAGGTTGGTGAGGAGCCAGCCTGTCGTTGACCCGAACCTTCTTTGGTGGCGGTCGCGTGGGCCAGTGACGGTCCAGAGGCTCGAGGACCCCGCGGAGGTGGTGCGTCACTGTGTTAGTGAGGAGGACGCGCACGTCCGTCGCTACTTTTTTGCGTTGGAGCACATGTTCTCCAATACCTGGCAGGTTCTCCAGGGATTTCACTGGAGCTATGATCCCGTGATGGTTCCTTCTCTGTGGGTGTCCACCGCCCGCGCCGATACCCGTCGTGTGCTAGGGTTTTAGTTGTATTAGTGATGTTATATGTATGACACTATTCGGGATGTATTAGTGATAATATTCGACGATGTATGGACGCATGAGATGATTTACTTTTACTTATTGAATGCATGCTAATTTGAGTCCTATAAGATATTTTGAAATGTATATCTTCTATTGCTCAAATAGGATATGTGCTTGCCCAAGTGGCCGGTCATGTTTGCAGGTTACACCTTCGAGTGGCCTATGTTTTGCTGGAGTGTTGATTCATTTCCATTCTGGCAAATTTCAGGCGCTCGATATGTCCTATTTTAGCAAAGGTCATGCCGGATTTTTCTGTGAATTTTGGCATGACTTGTGCTAGAATATGTAGGAAATATCGAGTGCCCCGGATTTGTATGTTGAGTATCCTGGTAGTTGTCTTCGATCGTTTTTCAATTAATGTTTTAACTATGAACATAGGAAATGTCTGACGACGAAAAGGATTTCGGTATTTGCAAATACTGCAAAGACGAGCGCGGCCTGTGCGATGGAATCTTCCTAGATGATGATAGGCGCTTCAGCATCAAGCTGGACGAGAACTTCGAAGTGGATACAGTAAGTCACAACGACAAGTCTTTTTTCGTAATTAAGCATGACATTTGCTTCATTTGCTTCAACTTATAATTTAAGCATGACATTAAGCATGACAAGTCTTTTTTTACTATTCTACTAGCGTACCCCTTGCCATGCAAGAGTTTTGTATTGGATAAGATAGGTTTCAGTCATACTATGGAGGAAAAGAAAATTTACTTGAAGACCGAGCATGGTTATATTTTCCATGCAAAATTATACAATTCAGACGACTACACCTATTTTGGATGCAAAACATGGCGAGCACTATGCAAGACTTATGCATTTGAGCCTGATATGGTTATCACCTTTGATATTCGTCCGGAAGATGATATTGAAGGTAATACCGACATCTGGGTCGATGTGCAGACGCCTCCAGTTATACCATTATGTAATTTTCTCAACCATATTTATGTCTTTGATATTGTTTATTCAAAAATAGTTGACAACTAATTTGTATTGTCAGCTTATTTCGGTGCAAGCAAACATGTCCAGTGCTTGGTAGACAGGACCTACTACTATCCCGGGGCTGAACTAAACTGCGAGGAGCTAAGTCATTATGTTTCATGGCTTGAGGATCTTGATACTGTCAAGACAAATTTTCTTCCTGCACTTAGAAATGTTAGTACTGAAAACGTGCGACCAATAGTGTTCGTAATGAACTACGGTCACATCTATTTAGGAAGGATGGTAAGATTTTTACTATTTGTCCTCAGTGCATCTTTTCCATACATTATTTTTGAAGCTAAACTTCATTGCTAAGTATGTTACCATACGATGCTCTGCAACAAGGACTCCCGATGAATGTTGTGCCTTATGGGATCGAGACTAAAGGTACCATGAGTATTATTAGCTTACAGCCAAGATATCCTATAGATTACTTTAGTGCATTCAAGATTAGCGACGAATGCTTAATAGTGCAAGACTGGACCAAATGTGTGATGGAAAAGCGCAGAGAAGTACTAGGGGACAGCAAACAGATGCACTACCAATGATTAGGAGACAGGTTCATCTGCATGCTCCAACTTGATCAAGGAGGAGAGCTACACATGTTTTATGTTATTTTACCTAAGAGAGAGCAGCAGGAGTGATTAGCTAGCTAGAAATGAGTTTGAGGATGATGATGTGCTACACTATTACTATGATGATAAAATAGCTAGTGTTGGTGGTAATGACTATGATGATTATTATTAGCTAGTGTTAGTGGTAATTAAATAAATACTGTTGGTGGTAATGACTATGATGATGATTAAATAGCTTGTGCTGGCGGATTAGATTCAAGTGGAGGCAACATGTGGTGCACATCGAAAGTACTACTAGTCCAAACTAGATCAAGTTTGGATTAGTAGTATACTTTTGACATGCGCCACATATTGCCTCCACTTGAACCTAATCCACCTTCATTTGACACACTGTTATGGACATAATGATGTAAACCTCATAACTGGTATTGTACCAATATTTGTACGATGGCGCATAAATACACTAAAAATAAAAAAATAAAAAAAGAATACTAGTAGCGATGGAGAGAAAACACGCTGCCAGTAGTTACATTAGCAGTAGCGTGGGAGTGAACAAACGCTGCAGCTATTTGTCCTAGCAGTAGCGCGTGCGGGCATGTGTTACTGCTAAGCAATAGTTGTAGCACCTTATTAGTAGCGCGCCTACCCGCGCTACTAGTGAGCACAAAACCAGCGCTACTGCTAGGGTTTTCCCTAGTAGTGCGGTGCCTCGCCACTGTGGGAGCCGCGCATCGGTTGTCTTTCTTTAGGACTTTACTACTTATAGCAAGACTTCGCCCATGTCCTCAGGAACAAATGTAACTACTCACAAATCATATTCATGTTCATAATCAGAGGGGTATTAATATGCATAAAGGATCTAAACATATAATCTTCCACCGAATAAACCAACTAGCATCAACTACAAGGAGTAATCAACACTACTAGCAACCCACATGTACCAATCTGAGGTTTTGAGACAAAGATCAGATACAAGAGATGAACTAGGGTTTGAGAGGAGATGGTGCTGGTGAAGATGTCGATGGAGATTGACCCACTCCCGATGATAGGATTGATGGTGACGATGATTTCTCCCTCCCGGAGGGATGTTTCCCCGGCAAAACAACTCCGCCGGAGCCCTAGATTGGTTCTGCCAAGGTTCCGCCTCGAGATGGCGGCGCTTCGTCCCGAAAACTTTCTTCTGATTTTTTTCAGGGCAAAAGACACCTTATACTAGAAGACGGGAATCGGGGGGCCTCCAGGTGGCCCACGAGGCAGGGGGCGCACCCTCCACCCTCGTGGACGGTGGGTGGCCCCCCTCTGGTGCTTCCTTCGCCCAATATTTTTTATATATTCCAAAACTGACTTTCGTGGAGTTTCAGGACTTTTGGAGTTGCCCAGAATAGGTCTGTAATAGTTGCTCCTTTTCCAGCCCAGAATTCCAGCTGACGACATTCTCCCTCTTCATGTAAACCTTGTAAAATAAGAGAGAAAAGGCATAAGTATTGTGATATAATGTGTAATAACAGCCCATAATGCAATAAATATCGATATAAAAGCATGATGCAAAATCGACGTATCAGCATCGGCTGTGGTCGCAGGGTCAACATAGAGGAACTTCCGCAGCAGGGCCTCCACCTGATCCTTCACGGCCTTGGCAGCAGCGTCGTAGAGCTCAAGATCCATGGGTTCGAGCAAGACGCCAAGGTCGAAGCTGGGGTCCTGGAGGTGGAGATGGCTAAAGACGCACGTCGCGGCCGAGGTAAAAAGCGCGCGGGCCTCTCCCTCCACCATGGGTCCCACACTGACGACGATGCCCTTGAGTGCCACGGCAAGCTTGGGGAGCAGCCCGGCAAGGCCCTCCTCCGGAGTCGCCAACGGCTTCTCGTACCTGCTCCTGTAGAGGTCCTGCAGTGCCATGCCTGACCTCAGCTCGAGGGAGACGAAGGCATCACGCCCTATGGCGACCATCTTATCAGCCGCAACAAGGAGCTTTTCCCTGGCCTCCAACCGAGCCTTCTCCTTGGAGACGAGCTTGGCATGGGACGACTGGGCCGCCTCCACCTCCTCATTCAGCTTCTCCAGGCGACTGCACTCCGTGGCCTGTTCCTGAGTCGCCTGCTCCAGCTCAGCGCCCCGGTCGGCGAGCGCGGCCTCCTGGGTCTTCAGCTTCTCTTCCTTCTCCTCGAGCTGGCGGGTGTGGGCAGCCTACTCATCACGGAGGGCCTGTAGTTCGACTTCTGCTATGCGGCAGCGTTCCTCGGCAGTGGATCCGTCCTTCAGCGCGGCGTCGCGAGCAGCTGCGGCCACTCCGACCACCTGCCTTCCCTCCTCGGCAGCGGCCTCGGCCTGGCCCCAGGCCGCCCTGATAGACGAGTCGGCCTGGAGCCACCCCGAGACCAGCCCTAGGCGGTCCGTCGCCATGCGATGATCGGCGCCCCGAAGATCAGCCTGAACCCGGTTCAGCGTGGAGAAGGCCTCCTCCAGAGCTCTGGGCACGACGGAGGAACCGCGGCCTGCTGATGTGATGGCATGGGGAGTAGGAGGCACTAGTGCTTGGGCTGGTGGAGCGATGACGGCAAGGACAACAGGGGGCTCCGGGGCCCTCTGACCCCCAGCGGGCGCACTAGAAGCGGGCACCTCCAGAGTTGGCTTGGTTGCAGAGGCGATCTCCTCCGGAGCCTAGTCTCCTGAGCCTCAAGAGGCCAACCCCGTCGAAGAAGGACACGAGGCGGCCTCTCCTTTTTGCGCCGGAGTCGCCAAGGCCGTGGCAGGCCGCTTGGCCTCGGAGGCCCCGACATCCTCCTTTTTCCTCTTCGTCACCGACATTAGCCTGGCCGCCAAGAGGGAGATGCCTAAGCACTACGTCAAGGACGGGAACAAAGACAAGACGAAGCACTTACTGGTCCTCGGCGACGTACCCCCTCTTCTTGCCCAGGAGAGCGGTGCCCCCAAGCTTCCTGGACACGAGCTTCGCCGCGCCCTCAGAAGCGGATGAGCGCGTGGTGATCGGCTCTGTGGCGATGGTGGCCAGTGACGAGGTGGGGGCGATGCCCCGGGGAGGTGGCACCACCCCGCCCTTCTTCGAGGTCCCCTACTCCGGCTTCCCTAGGGGGGTGCCCATGGACCTCGTGGCGACCCCGGTGTAGTGCGGTGATTCCCTGGCCGGATGCTCACCGGCATCGTCGTCATCAGAGAGGACGCGGAGGAGATTGCTCTGCCACAGGGGAGAGGCCTCCCCCACCCCCTCCAAGGTCGCATCCGAGTCTGGCTCCTCCTCCTTCTCCCCGGAGTGCTCGTCAGAGGACACCATCACCGGGGAGCTAGGGGGCTGGGAAGGCTGCGGCGGCATGAGCCCCCGCTCGTTGAAGACGGGTATGGCAGTGGCAACCTTCTCCCTGTCGTCGCGGTGGTACAACGGGAGATAGTCCTCTGGGAGGATGCCCGGATCCTTCTCGAGCAAGGTGCGGATGACCTTGCTCAGCTCCTCGTTGAACAGACCATCTGGGCGCAACCGGAGTTTGTCATCAGCACCCTTGAGGCTCCATAGAGGGCGCGAGTGCACCTGGAGCGAAGCCGGGCGTTGCGTCGGGAACTCCCTAATGATCATGGTCCATGTCAACTTCTCCGCCTTCAGGTCCGCCGTTATCTTCTCCAGAAGCTGCTCCGCCCAGGGGTCGGTGAGCTTCTCGTGAGCCCACCGCTCCGACTTCACCGGCAACGCGGTCGGCGGCTCTAGCTAAGTGTGGGAGCGCTTGGCGTCCATGAGATCCACTTGTGCCGGAAGTCTTCCACATCTTCCCAGCCCTCAAGATCGTGTTGCTGCCATTGGCAGCAATGAAGCAGGCCCACCCGGAGCACTGATCGCTGCCTACCCCGAGGTAGAACAAGTGATAGAACAGCGCGACGAAGGGCGCCACCCCCATGAACGCCTCACAGTAGAAGGCAAAGATCGACAAGAGGAGGATGGAGTTGGGGTGAAGATGGAGGGCATGGATTTGGTAATGGCTGAGAATGACGAAGAAGAAGCTGGAAAAAGGGGGATTAGCCCAGCAAAAACTCTGTGCAGGAAGAAGTGGTAGAAGTTCTCCCCCAAGGTCTCTCGATCAGCAGAGTCGACCATGAGCGTCATCTCCCCTCCCTCGTTGGCGCTGCCGCCGTCAGCGGGAGCACGGCGGCGAGATGCTTCTCCTTAGTGACGGTGGATGCACTAAGGGCCGGCTCTAACGAGGGGGCCGAGCGAGCAGAAGAAGCGGCAGGCTTTTCCTTCTCGGTCGCCATCGGAGGCAAGTCCAGGAAGAGGTTGGCAGATCTGGAGGCGCTCGGAGCAGAGAGAAAAGGGGATCTGGAGGCGCTCGGAGCAGAGAGAAAAGGGGATCTGGAGCGAGACGAAGGGGAGGCAATGAAGACTCGGCGGCAGGCGCCAGCCTTTTTGTCAGCCTTAGGCGGTTGCCGAGGCAGTGTGGGGAAGAGGAAACATCCATGTCCCATCAAGCGCCATGCGTCGACCGAGGCCGCAGGCGGTTAGGGCCCGCGGCGCTCCGCCCTTGCCCTCTGGCTTCTCCTCGAAGCCAAGTTCGAGCACGCCTTGGGCCCGGGGGCTACTGTCGGTGTTCTAGGAACAGGGGTACCCAGACTTGCCTGCCTGCGGCCCATGGCGTGGCTCCATCGACAGCCTGGTACGGCCTACTTTCAGTATCAACAACTCAAGACCCTCGCAAGGCGGACGATACCAAGACTTCCAGAAGGAGCGGCCTTCCTCGGGCTGGCTCCTGAGGAGCGGAGAACTCAATGGAGGCCTCAACCTCGTGAGGTTCGGATGACGCAAGCCATGATGACCAAGGCCAGGCGGGCGCCAACGGGCGCAGTACAACAGTTTTCTCTTTGGTGCTAAGAAGGCAAGCGCAGGAGTAGAGTCCCGAGGAATCAGCTAAAGGTTCCCATTTCCGTGCAACAAGACCAAGACTGCCAAGACGGAGGTCATCGCCGATCCCACCACAGTGTCAAGACGAGAGGCTTTGCAGTCGAAAACCACCTTTTGTCAGGATAAGATGTACTAGTTATCTCCCTTCAAATTTAGCCATTGTGGTATCCCTTCCCGCCTCCATTTTGGGGGAAGAGGATCGAAGCCACTATAAATAGGACTTAGCCACCACCATAGATGGAGGATCCAGATCATCCTCTCCCCCACCAGCTCAAGAACACACCTCCTAAGGTTGTTCGTCCATTGTACTAGTTCATCCTCAGCCCACCTCGAGGCCAATCCACCACAAAGCAGGAGTATGGTTTTACACCGCAAGGTGGCCCGAACCTGGGTAAACTATTGTGTCCCATTTCCTTCCTGTTCATCGAGCTAGGCTTTGAGGTTGGCGAGTAGGCAGACTGGGGAGGTTGAGTTCTCTGCACGGACCCTAGAGTTCGAACCTGTCCATGGTCTGCGGAGCCCGAAATCCGACATCAGCATCGGTTGGCTCCCGTGGCATCTTCGCTCCTCGCGGTTCATCGCCGCAAGCGATCCGGTCGCTCGCGACTCCATCGGTGGGTGAAGCATGCGGTGGCTCGTCAGTCGACCACCCCTCAAATCGTGATGATTGAGCCCGATGAATCTCTCTATGGGTTGTTTGATCTGTTGACTAGTCATTCCAATACTCTTTCCGAGTGTGAGAGCAACGATCCGGCGCCGGAAGTCCTCATGGTCAACTCCCAGCGCAATCTGCCCGGATTCCATCACAGCGGAGGTGACACGGCGGCCGGTCGCACGATGATGACGAGTACTACCCGCGAGCTCTCACTGCGGAACAAAGGGAGGAGCTGTGGCGCAGAGATGAACAAGCTCTCCAGACCCCCATCATTGGGGAGACCGCCGAGCCTCAGGCCTTGCAAGCCATGCGTGTGGCCACGTTGGCTGAGCGCACGTGCCTGGAGAATATTCAGAAGTCACTCGACGATCGTGATCATAGAGAAATCCCAAGTTCCAGTCGATGACAACGACAGTTGTTTCTGGCTGGGCCTCGAGAAGAATGTCAGGTATATCGTACCCTGATCCAAAATGTTGTAGTAGCGACACATATTGCGGATTCGATCTAGCCGTCTCGTTCCAAGGCTGGTAGAGGGTTGCAACAGATTCGTGCGCTGCTCAAGGCGGCTGGAGAACAGAACTCAGTTGTTTCTCAGTCATGCAACAGGATTCATAGTAGGTCTGTCATGGCGGACACAGTTCAGTCGGCACATAGTCCAAGGACGCCTCCACGGCGTGAAGAACGTGGTTATCACCAGGACCAGGACCTTGGTCGAGGCCACAAATAGTTTGATCCTCGTTATCACCATGATGACCACCGTCGAGTGCCAACGCCCCCTCCGAGGGGTGGTTCGTACGCGCCCCGGTGGTATGACGACAGGCGCCCGTTCGGTGATGAGCGGAGAATTCAAGTCGACCCAAGAGAGCCCGGGTTCGATGCGAGGTCAGTCCTCGTACAAGGCTTGGTTGACAGAGGCAGAACTAACAGAGAAGGGCTGGACAGAGGTTATCCAAGTGGCAGCAGAGCGTTCGTCTCAGGGCCCGAGTGTTTTTGCAGAGCCATCCGAGCAGCCGAGATCCCCCCCCCCAACTTCAGATTGGCTGCAGGAGTGAACAAGTTTACTAGCGAGTCAAAGCCAGACACATGGTTAGAAGGTTACCGAGTGGCGGTGCAGATCGGTGGAGGCAATGACGAAACAGCCTTGAAGCACCTCCCCTTGATGCTTGAAGGCTTGGCCAGGGCCTGGTTGAATCAGTTGGCTCTAGCCAGTATATATATTGTTGGGAGGATTTGGCCCAAGTGTTTATCAAGACATTCGAAGGCACTTGCAAGCATCCCGCTGGGCTATCTGAGTTGCAGCATTGTATCCAGAAGCCGAATGAAACTTTGAGGGATTACATCCAGCGGTAGACTACGCTTCATCATCTAGTGGAGAATGTTTCAGAGCACCAAGCCGTATGCGCTTTCAAGGAAGGCGTGCGGTACAGAGATCTCACACTGAAATTTGGTCGCTCCAGGGCCATGACTCTGAACCAGATGATGGAAATAGCCACTCGGTATGCAAATGGCGAAGAAGACCGGCTCTGCAATGGCAAAGGGAAGACAGTCAACCCTGAAGCCAGGGGTGGAAACCCCAGTCGAAAATAGAAACGCAAGGCCGAAGCCACTGGACAGACTGAAGCAACAGTAGTGAATACCCAAGGAAAGTTTAAAGGAAAACCCAAGGGGCCGTGGGTGCCCAAAAAGTTGACGGATCAGTCCGGCCAGGACGTCCTGGATTTGCCGTGTCACATTCACACGAAGAAGGATGAAGAGGGTAACTTGATTCTGCCCGAACACACCACTCGACAGTGCAGACTCCTTATACAGCAGTTCTGTGGGGGTCAGCCCAATGAGAAGGGCTCTGATAAAGACAAGGATGAGGAAAAAACTGATGGTTACCCAAAGGTCAATGCTACTTTGGTGATTTTTGCCGATGTTGAGAGCAAAAGTTGACTGAAGGTCATAAACAGATAAGTGAACATGGTTGCTCCAGCAACTACAACGTACCTAAAGTGGTCAAAGAATCCCATTACATTCGACCAGTCCGATCACCTAGCTCACGTTGCTACCCTTGGGCGGCAAGCTTTGGTGGTCGAACCAGTCGTTGGGGGCACCTGACTGACTAAACTTCTCATGGACGGTGGCAGTGGTCTGAACATTCTGTATGCTGAGACACTCCAAGGGATGGGCATTCCGATGTCCCAACTCCGCGAAAGCAACATGTAGTTCCACAGAGTCATCCCAGGGAAGAAGGCAAAGTCACTAGGAAAGATTGCTCGGGATGTGGTTTTTGGTGATTCCAAGAATTTTCGCAAGGAGAAGTTGACGTTTGAGGTAATGGATTTCCACAGTGCCTATCATGCTATTCTGGGCAGACCAACGTATTCTCGTTTCATGGCATGTCCATGTTACGTGTACCTTAATGTAACACCCCGATAATCAAGGTACAGTAACCTCACCCTAATGTGCCATGTCATCAGCTTTTATTAAGCCAATTTGCCTCTTGATGAAAATCTGAGTCAAATTCAAATTTCAAATAACAAGTCAAATTCTTATTTCTTCAAACTGTCAAATAAAAATGTTCGAGGGTTTGCAAATATTCACCAAGTATTTAACATGTAGGAACCAACATTAAATTGATTTTTAAATTACCCTAGGCATAATTTAAGTGCACAAGCAACACTTATTATGCCCATTTAAATATAAACTTATTTTCAAACATTTCCAAATAACCTCAAACTTTTTGGACAACACCAAAATATCAGCAGGTAATTATGTGGGAAGTTTCAACTTCAACTAAAATCATTTAATATATAAACTAAATACAAAACTGTAAGTGCATCTAGTGCCCCTTAGTGATTTTGGTGTATTGAAGACTTATAGGTTAAGGGACTAATGTGTTTATGAGTGTACACAGGTTTATAAGTCTATGAGGAGTTTGATATTTACAGAGAAAGTCGACCCCTAAAAATGAACTTCTTCGCCTAAAGACTTTGGTATTCTGAAGACTTTCTGAAGACTTTGAAAGTGAAGAAAATGGTGTGACCTTGAAGACTTGGTATTCATTCAAGGAACATAAAGCGTGAAGACTTTTGTTTTCATAGTTTCATTTTCTCTTTCTTGAGTCATATGAAACACCGTATTGTTAAAGGGGGTCGAGGAAATACTAAGGAAAAATTTCCATGTGATGCTCAACTCAAAATCCTACACCTACCAATCCCTTCGAGTGAAGCCATTGGAAATCTCATACAGTCCAGTCATATTCTTCAATGATAGAGATGAAGTTCTTCTGGTCTCTGAGGAATTTGTTCTGACTGAGGAATTAGGAATTCGCCAGTGCGGATTTCCTACACAGTGAGGAACATAATAGCCCTGAGGATTTTGCTACTCAAAATTCTGACCGTTGCTGTGCTATGCGCCAGCTGTCCCAAAATATCTATCCACCTAACGGTCATATCATTGAAGGGCATTTATGTCTTATCATGTTGGGCTTCTCCCTAGGCTATAAATAGCCGCCCCCTACAACCACTAGCTGGTTGGCCGCTTCGAGAGAAACTGACACTTGTCATTTGAGAGCAACCCATCCTCCAAGGACTTTGAGCGAAAATCATCAAGTGAGGAAAAACTAAAAACCCAAAACCCAAACACCTACAAACCCCAAGTGAGCATCACTGAAGAGATTGATCCTGCATGGATCCGACGCTTGTTACCTTTAAAGACTGTGCTTCTTCTAGACGGTTAGGCGTCATGGTCTAGAGCATCCAAGAGGAATTGTGGATCGCCGAGTGACCAAGTTTGTGAAGGTTTGGAAGTCACCTGAAGACTTACCACGAGTGATTGGACGAGGTCTGTGTGACCTTAGTTCAAGGAGAATATGGTGAGGACTGGGTGTCCTGAGCTGCATGTTCAGGACTGGGTGTCCGGGACTGTGTGTCCTCGAGTTTAAATACTCAGCCGCTCCAACCAGACGTACAACTGAGATAGCAGTTGGAACTAGTCTACCAAATCATTGTCTTCAGCAAGCTTACTGGTTCGATTTCCTCAACTCTTTCATTTCCTCATAACTGTGTTGTGTGCTTGTTCATATCTGTGTTTGAAGACTTTGACTGAAGACTTTCTCAATTTCCTCAGTTCAATTTCTTTAGTCTATTTGTCTTCATCCTGTGTTATCCTGTGATTACGCTTCCTATACTCTGTGCCTGTCTTCATTTCATCATGATGACTATGCTTGTATTCTGTTATGTTTACTTTTGAGTACTTATTCCGCTGCTAGTAGTTCTTCGCTAAGGAATTTCCTCACCGGCAAATTCCTCAGTGAAGAATTTCATAAAAATCGCCTATTCACCCCCCTCTAGTCGATATAACGCATTTTCAATTAGTATCAGAGCAAGGTACTCCCTTGATTCTGTGTGATTTTGGTTTAACCGCCTGGAGTTTTAGTTATGTCGACCGCAGGTATGATCAAGGTCTCTGCTGGGTGTCCTACCTCCGATGGGATGGACTACCCCTACTGGAAGAATAAGATGCGAATGCATCTTGAAGCAATTGATAACGAACTCTGGTATGTTGTGGAAAGTGGTGTTCCCTCAGTCACACCTTCTCTGAATGCTGCTGATGTGAAGAGATTCAAGCAACTCGACTCTCAAGCAAAGAATATCATATGTGGCCATCTGAGCAAAGGACAGTATGGCAGAGTGAGTGCTTTGGAGACAGCAAAGCTTATCTAGGACAGGTTGTCCAAAGTGAATGAAGGAGTCTCAACTCAGCGTGACTCTCGAGTTGATGTTCTTCGCAATCTCTTCAACCGCTTCAAAAGACTCGACAATGAAAATGTTCAACAAACCTTCGATCGCCTCACTGACATCTCAAATGAGCTTCAAGCACTTGGTGCCACTGACATCACCGACCATGAGGTGGTGAATAAATCGCTGAGATCGCTTGATTCCTCATTTGACACTCTGGCATTGATGATACAAGAACGTGCTGATTACAAGTCACTTGATCCCACTGATATTCTCGAAAGGCTAAATACTCATGAGTTCCAACTTGCTAAAAAGAGAGATCTCTATGGTTCAAGCTATGGTAGAACACGTGCACTGAAGGCCAAGGCCGTATCTGAGTCCGAAGATGAAGACTCTGGTAGCAGCCTTGGTGATCCTGAAGAACTAAGCCATGATCTGGCTCTGCTTGTGAAGAAGTTCCAAAAGTTCTCAAGACGTGGTCACTTTGGGAGACCCTCAAGGAGCAGTGATTCCTCATCAAGTGACTACAAGAGGAGGCTCTGCCACAAATGCAAGAAGCCTGGACATTACATTCAAGATTGTCCTCAATGGGAAAAGGAATCAAAGAAGAAGAAATACAAGGATTACAGTTCTGATGATGCGAAGAAAAAGAAGAAATCCACAAAATCCTCATCATCAAAGTCCTCAAAGCCTTCATATCACAAGAAGAGCAGCTCCAAGAAGGCCAGGGCATTCATTGGCAAGGAAATGGACTCTGAGGCTGAATCTGAAGAAAATGAGGAAGAGGAGTCATCTGAGGAGTCCGAATCTGGAGTGGCGAGCCTAGATCTCGCTACTGCATTCGTCAGCAAGTCTATCTTCAACACTGAAGAATATAACCTCACCAACAAGGCTGATGAAGGGGATGATGACTATGCTCCCACCTACTGCTTCATGGCAAAGGGTGCCAAGGTACTCAAATATACCTCGTCTGAATCAAGTGAGAATGAATCTGATGAAAATCTTAAGCCCAGCTATTCTAAACTTGCTAAGATTGCTATAAAACAACAAAGGGCTTTAGAAAAGGTTCAAAACATGCTAGACAAAAGTGATGATATGTTGGGTGAAGAATTGGATCGCACTAAAGCCCTGACTGAAAATCTTCAGAGATTTCAGACTAGGTTTGACAATCTTCAAAGTCATCATAACACTCTCTTATCCGATCATGAGAAGCTTTCTTATGAATTTCTTCAAAGAAAGCAAGATCTTGAGAAGCTAAGAGTGAGTTATGAAGATCTTCAGAAGGAGCGCGATTCATTACTTGCTCAACAAATCAGCGCTTCTCAGGAAGAATTTGTTCCTCCATGCTTGAAGTGCATTGAACGTGAATCTGCTAATTCTTCACCTGAATGTTCAAATGCAGCTAATGTTTCAAATTCTTCACATGCCTCTGCTATCACTAATTCCTCATCTAAGGACATTTCTAGTATCACTGACGATGCAGGGCTGAAGGAATTGTACACGACAGGCATGTACAAAAGCCTCAAAGGGCATCAGGCTCTTTGTGATGTGCTTAAAAAGAAGATCCTCAATAGGAACCCTAGGAAAGAGGGTATTGCCTTTGAGAGGAAACTCAATGCTGATGGTACATATTGGAATCCTGAGCAGTACCCCAAAACTACATGGGTTGCTGCAAAGGGACCTCCAGTTGATCCATCTAACTTATCTGGATTTGCATGTGAATCTCCTCATTCTGATGATGAGTCAATTGACTCCAACTATAAACTGTTCAAAAATCAAAATGGTGAAGTATTTGCTAGATATGTTGGCACTAACTGCAGGAACGGCTCCCCTATGAAAAAATCTGGGTTCCCAAAAGATGCCTTGAAAACCTTCAGGTGAATGTCATCATGACGCCACCTATGAAGAATAGGAACCCCAGATCAAATTCTTCATATGGACCAAATTCTTCATATGGATTCAAGTCCTCATACGGACCAAACTCCTCACATGGATCATATTCCTCATATGGATCAAAGTCCTCATATGAACATCATCATGCTAACCCGTCTGTTTCGCAGGGAAGATCTAAGGATTATGGATATGTGCATTATTCTTCAAATCATTATGTCCATAAGTCCTCGAAGAATTTCTCTGCATACTCTTATGCTTACTCTAACCCCTCTTATGTGAAACGAAATGGACTGGCTTCTATGCCATCCTTCTTGTATGGAGCTCGCAGAGTGATGAACTCTTTGCCACCCCTTCAGATGTGGGTGGTGAAGAAAAAGAACTAATCTCTTCTGCAGGGTCAGGTCTCCAGACGTACATAATCGTCTGAAGAATTTGCTGGAGACCTGAGTATGCAAAATAGGACGCAGGCTAATCATGAAGAAATGAACTTTCATTTCTCACGTCCTCATATTGCTTTATCAGTTCTTTTACTTGATGAAATTGATCTGATGAATTGATGTCATATTCTTCACTGATGAAGTATATGAGTTTGTAAGCTGCACTAATTCATCTGCAGGATGATCAACCCAAAGCCACTGAGTGGGTCCTTGATAGTGGATGTACAAACCACATGACTGGTGACAAGAATCTATTGATGGATGCTCCATTATCTCCGTCGCATCTGAAGCATATCATCTTTGCTGACAAAGGCAAAAGTCAGGTATTGGGTCTAGGTAAGGTTGCGATTACAAAGGATCGACACATGGACAAAGTCATGCTTGTTGAGTCCTTAGGATACAACCTTATGTCTGTCTCAATGCTTTGTGATCTTGATATGGTTGTTGTCTTTGGCAAGTACCGTTGTGTTGCGGTTATGGAAGCTGACAATTCCAAAGTCTTCGAAGGATGTAGGAGAGGAGACCTGTATATTGTTGATTTCTCTACAGGACCACAACCAGTCGTGTGCTTACTTGCAAAAGCTTCAGAAGGCTGGCTCTGGCATTGACAACTTGGTCATGCAGGCATGAGGAATTTGCACACGCTTGCGAAGAAGAAGCATGTCATTGGCATCGAGAATGTCAAATTCCTCAAGGATCACCTATGCGGAGCCTATGAAGCTGGGAAGATGACCAAGGCCAAGCATCCAGTGAAGACTATCATGACCACCACTCGCCCATTTGAATTGCTTCACATGGATCTCTTTGGTCCTAATCATTATTCTGCTATTTCAAATGAAGCATCTCAATATGGCTTTGTTATTGTTGATGATTACTCTCGCTACACATGGGTACACCTTGTTACTTACAAACATGAAGTGCAGGAAGTCTTCAAATGATTTTCCTCGGGGGCTTCAACCAACTTTGGTGTGAAGATCAAGCACATCAGAAGTGACAATGGCATTGAGTTCAAGAATTCTGGTCTCGATGACTATCTTGATGAACTTGGTATTACTCATGAGTTATCTGCTCCTTATACTCATCAGCAGAACAGTGTCGTGGAGTGCAAGAACAGGACTCTTGCTGAGATGGCTTGCACTATGCTTGATGAATACAAAACGCCTCGTCGTTTCTGGACTGAGGCAATTGATACTGCGTGCCACATCATCAACAGAGTATATCTTCACAAATTCTTCAAAAAGACTGCCTATGAACTCCTCACTGATAAGAAACCCAATGTAAGTTATTTCAAAGTCTTCGGTGCTAAATGTTGGATTAGAGATCCTCATCACAACTCAAAATTTGCACCGAAAGCACATGAAGGTTTTATACTTGGTTACGGAAAGGACTCGCACACCTACAGAGTCTTCAACAACGTTCTTCACAAAGTTGTTAAAACTATAGATGTGCGGTTCGATGAAACTAATGGCTCGCAAAGAGAGCACCTACCTACTATGATAGATGAACCAGCACCTGAGGAAACTATCAAGTTCAAGGCTACTGAGGATGTCATTCCTACTGAAGAATCTGCTGAAGAATTCATTCCAGAACATGAAGAACGTCGAGCTAATGCACCTGAAGAAAATGCTGAAGAAAATGGTGCTGAAGAAAATGCTGATCAAATTCTTCAACGACAACCAGCTCATCCTCGCATTGCAAAAGAAGTGCAAGTTGAAAAGATCATCAATGACATCAAAGCGCCAGGTCCTCTCACACGCTCAAAAGCTTCACATTTGTCTAACTTTTGTGGGCACTATGCTTTTGTCTCTATTACAGAGCCCACTAAGGTAGATGAAGCATTTCTGGAGCCTGAGTGGATTCAGGCCATGCAAGAAGAATTACATCAGTTCGAGCTCAACAATGTCTGGGAACTGGTCAAACGTCCAGATCCTCGCAAGCACAATATCATCGGCACAAAGTGGATCTACCGCAACAAGCAAGATGAAAATGGCCTTGTGGTGAGGAATAAGGCACGTCTTGTAGCTCAAGGTTACACACAGGTTGAAGGAATTGATTTTGATGAAACTTTTGCACCTGTTGCTAGACTTGAGGCTATTCGCATATTACTTGCTTATGCTAACCATCATGATATCACTTTATATCAAATGGATGTGAAAAGTGCATTCCTCAATGGTAAGCTTGAGGAAGAAGTATATGTTGCTCAACCCCCAGGTTTTGAAGATCCAAAGAATCCTGACAAAGTCTTCGGACTCAACAAGGCCCTCTATGGCCTCAAGCAGGCCCCACGGGCGTGGTATGATACTTTGAAGGAATTCCTCATGACGAAAGGCTTCAAACTCGATTCACTCGACCCTACCCTTTTCACTAAATCTTATGATGGTTAATTGTTTGTGTGCCAAATATATGTTGATGATATTATCTTTGGCTGTACTGACCAACGTTATAGTGATGAATTTGCCTATATGATGAGTGAAGAATATCAAATGTCTATGATGGGAGAGTTGAAATTCTTCTTAAGTCTTCAAATTCGTCAACAACGTAATGGCATATTCATATCTCAGGAGAAATACCTCAAGGATGTACTGAGGAAATTTGGCATGCAAGATTGCAAAGGCGTCAAAA
This sequence comes from Triticum dicoccoides, assembly GCF_002162155.2. Lineage (NCBI taxonomy): Eukaryota > Viridiplantae > Streptophyta > Magnoliopsida > Poales > Poaceae > Triticum > Triticum dicoccoides. The sequence continues at coordinate 328,108,371 of NC_041388.1, forward strand.
TTCCTATGCCCACAAATGGCCATCTGTGCACTGATGAAAATGGTATTGACTTCGATCATAAGGTATATCGCTCCATGATAGGTTCTTTATTGTACTTATGTGCATCTAGGCCAGATATAATGCTTAGTGTTTGCATGTGTGCCCGATTTCAAGCTACACCGAAGGAATCACACCATAAGGCTATGAAGCATATTCTTCGATATCTAGCTCACACACCAACACTTGGATTATGGTACCCCAAGGGCTCGGCTTTTGATCTCATTGGATATTCTGACTCTGACTATGCTGGTGATCATGTGGACCGCAAGTCAACATTTGGTACATGTCATTTCCTCGGACGATCTTTGGTCTATTGGTCCTCGAAGAAACAGAACTGCGTATCACTATCTACTGCTGAAGCTGAGTACATTGCCGCTGGTTCTTGCTGTGCCCAATTTCTATGGATGAAGCAAACTCTCAAGGACTACGGCGTCAACATGAAGAATGTGCCTCTGTTCTGTGATAATGAGAGTGCCATCAAGATTGCTCACAACCCAGTTCAGCACTCGAAGACAAAGCACATTCAGATTCGTCATCATTTTCTTCGTGATCATGTGTTGAAGGGCGACATTTCTATTGAGCATGTGAAGACTGAAGAACAGCTAGCCGATATCTTCACAAAGCCCTTGGATGAGAAGAGATTTAGCAAGTTGCGGTGTGAGCTAAATATCCTAGAATCTTCGAATGTTCTTTGAAAAGGACACTCATCCTAACACTTATGCAAAATTGATGACTTAGATGTGCAACACATGAAGAAACGTTTTTCTTCAATCAATGAAGAATAACACTCTTAGTGTGAAGAAATTAATGAAGAATTTGATTCTCAGAACCCTACGATAATTGTACGCGGTGTCTGAAATCATCATTCTTATACGGTGGATCATGCCACCACCAAAAGTTGAAATTCCTCAAATTATTCATATTCTTCAACTTTGCATAGTCTTCACTGCTTCCGTCGTTTTTCTTCATATATATATATATATATGAGTTTATGTCCTCTACAACATTCACTTATTGCTATTTCTTCAAGTTGGTTTTCTGCTAAGTGAATGTGATCGGACCCTTCCCCTCTATGCTATACTCAACCCAATCTGTTCATAAATTCTTCATGTGCATTCTATTTGAAACTCGTTCAAAATCTTCACTGTGTCCTTGTCAGCTGAAGAAATTGCGAATGGAACTTTAAAACCTATCTTATCGAAATTTTCAGATTTGCCGCTCAAACCATTCTGCATCCCACGATACACTTATCCACTCATCCACGATCTAACACGATCTCCACCTCTCACTACGTGGGTGACACATGTCATGCGAATGAGAAGGGTCAGGGGCACGTTCGTCCAATTTCTTTGTGTGAGAAGTTTTTCACCATGGCTATAAATACCCCTCCTTCCCTTCCTCACTTCTTTTACTCCGCTCGATCTCTCTCCAGCTCGAGCTTCACAAACCCTAGCACCGCCGCTACTTCATCACCGCTAGTGAGGAAGACCTTCACTGCCTCGACCTCGTCGCTGACGTACTCGCGCCGACCGCGGAAATCTTCACTCCGCCACCGCCGTAGCCGTCTTCCTCCGCCAAGTTAGGGCGTGTAAGATCTGCACACACGAACTTCACATCTCCTCACTCCAGTTCGTCGTGTTCTTCGTCCAGGGTAATTAAAAGTTACTTTTACTACCCTCGTTGATTCGAATGATTATCTTCAAAATTTTCAAAGGTGTTTTTCTTCATAGATTCACACACTAAACACCTCACAGGTCATCTGTTCTTGATTCGTTTCTCTAAGCCATGTTTTTCTTCAAGATTCCTCAAATGTGTGGATTTAATCTACACATCTCTGGAACCTAAGACAAAGAACGCTTAGTGAAATTCTTCAAGACTCATCTGGTCAAATTCCTCTAACTTATTCTTTTTACAAAACCTTCTGAGAACGCATATGACCTCTCCAAATTCCTTGCAACTATACTATGTTCACAGGTACACATGTCAGCTGCTGAATCACTAGGTTCTCATCAACTTAACTCATTTGCAGCGTTCCTCGAAGAAAAGTTGCATACTTCTTTAGAGAATTCAATTTTTCAAATTCCTCAACTGAAGAAAATGGCTGATGGTAAGAAGCCACAGAAGGGAGGAAAGAGGCCTGAGGTAAATACAGCGTTTGAGATCCCTGATGAAATATATGCTGGGTACTGCACACCTACTGAGGAAACCAAGAATGAGCGCAAAGTGCGCATTCAGAAGATAGAGAGGAGATGGGCAAGAGAGTGGAGGGAATACAGATATGTCACTCCTAAGTACATGAAGAAATTCGCACTCAATTCTCCATGCCCAAGACCTCCATTGGCACCTGGACAAATCGCTGATCCCACCAGCCTCAAGCGCGGTGAGGACTATCCTGATGAATGGGCCAAGCGCCAAGCCAAGTTGACTAAGCAAGCCAGAGAAGCAGTGAGGAAATTCAATGAAGACTCTGCTGCTGCTGCTGCCTCTGCTGAGGCCTCTGCTGTCAAGCCAAAGAAGGCTATGTCAAAGAAGCCTGTGCGCAAGCCAAGTGCTTCACCAACAATGCCCTCAAGGCCAAGTTCCTCAGCAATGCCCTCACGGCCAGAATCCTCAAAGCCCTCACGGCCAATTCCTCATGCTGCTCCTGTTCCTCCAAAGTCCTTAGCTCCTCCGCCAAAGCCCTCAGCTGTTCCGACTAAATCCTCAGCACCTGTGCATCTCGCCTCGTGCCAAAGGACTGCAGGCATCTCCATTGCCTCAGGTGTCTCAGCTAGTTCCTTAGCTGCACCAAGTTCCTCAGCTGGCCCCTCACTGCTGAAGACAAAGGCCACTGCTGGACGAGGTCCTCACCCAAGTCCTCAAAAGAAACAAGTCGTTTTCCAAGTACCGTCTAAAGAAGATGAAGCTGATGATGATGAACTTGCAGAAATCATCAGAGACAGGCAAGTCAGGGCCGCTAGAGCCAAAGGATCAGAGGTGCCACTGCTTTTGGATCCCAAGTTGATCCTCAACTACATTGATGTCTGGCACAAGGACCCCAACACTCCCTTGCCTGACTTCAAGCTGACTCCTGGCCAGAGTCACATGCTGACCCACTTCATTCAAGAAGAAAAGTGGAAATTTGAGAAGGCCAAGCAGATCAAGAAAGCGTAGTACAAGAAAGAGCGCTATCTGAAGAAAAAGTTGTCTCTATGACAACTGAAGAACTTGTCACTATTCAGACTGAAATTAAGAAACTCAGTGATGACTTTGATGCATATCACGCTGATTGGCTTGGAGCCAAGGTTCGTTTTGTGAAACTTGCGAATAACTCCACTTCCAATGTTGCAGCCCCAACGCAACATGAAATTCCTCAGGCTGAAGCATCTGCTCAGCCTACTGAAGAAAATGCCAGCACCGCTGATGACAATCAGGCTGCTGAAGAAAATGTGAGTTCCAGGGCTGATGACTGCATTCCAGCCACTGAAGAAATTGCCAGGGCACCCACTAGTGGTCCGCTTAAAGAAACTGAAGAACTCAGCTGCTCCTGCACCAACTTCAACTCCAATCCTTCCATCTACATCGGATGTGAAGAAGACCAAGGCTGCAGAGCGTGCTGCAGTGAAGAAAAGGAAAGCATCAGCTGCTTCAGATTCTTCAGCTCTAAAGAAAATGAAGCCTATGACAAGTTCATTTGCAAATCCGATTGATGTTGTTCCCATCTCAACCAGGCCATCAAAGGACCTTGTTCCTTTTGATGAAGAATATGTGATCCCCAGCGGATCTGACGAAGAAACTCCTTCTGCTGCTTCGTCTGAACCGTTGGATGAAGAAATTGAAGTGGATGCAATCCCTTCAACACCTATCATCTCCTCGCCTATGCCTCAGTTCACAACTGAAGAGGCTGGCATTGAAGAAATGGAAGATGAAGATGTGGACATTGGCTGCTCCGCACCCGTAATGAGTGATGAATTCTAGGAAAGTCAGCATCCAAACTCACCAATGTTCACCCCTCTACAGCAAATTCCTCAGTCCCCCACACAAACTGTACATATGGGCTCTGAAGAAACTCATCCCACTGCATCTGTCCATGAGGAAATTCCAACCACTAGCGCTGAAGAAACTGCTGTTGCTGAACAACCAACGACGCAGACTGTCACTGAGGAGGCACCAGAAATTCCTCAGCCTGAAGAACCTGCGATTGAGATTCCTGAGGTCGTGATGCAACTCACTGACACTCCTCTGCCAAAGCCAAAGGACCCATTCTCACGCAAGCGAAAGTTCAAGGCTGATGATTTCTTCGGCGAGCACGTATTCTTCAAAGATTACAACCCATATAACTCTGCTCGCATTAGGAAGAGGCGTTTCTGGACTGCTAGTGAAGCCAATTTCTATTCCTCAGTGCTGTTCAACAAGGAGAAGATCTTCTACAATGAGCATATTCCTCACGTGGATATGGAATCTCTGACATGCTTTGCACCAGTCCTCAGTGTTCTTCACGACGCTGGACTGCTAAACTTTTGCTCTGACATCTATGATTGGAATGAAGAACTGATTCTTCAATTCTATGCAACGCTGCACATCACTGGAGATGCTGAAGATGTGAATTCCTGGATGTTGGACTAGATGTCTGAAAACACTCACTACACTGCACCAACCTCTGAATTGCTTCGTGCTCTACCACTCAGTCCTCCCCTTGAAGAAGCTCGCTGCATCTACAGTGAACCTGAGCTCACACATCATTACATGCAGGTGCTGATGAAACCTTTGAAGCCAGGTCAGGCACCAAGAACCAAATTCCTCATGAAGGAATTGCTGTACGTGCCCAGAACTGTCTATCATATTCTTACGAGGACAATCAGTCCTATCAAAGGCCACGACTCATCTGATGAGGAAATTGTTGGCATCATGAAGAATCTGGTATTCAACATCGTTCATGGCATTCCTGTCAATTATCACGATTTCTTCATGAGGACTATGGCCAATGTTGCACTGTCTCCGTTTGAGTTGAAGCCTTATACACCTTGGATTATGAGATTCCTCAGGACAAGGTCTTCACTCAACTACAAAGCTGATTTCCAGAATCACCTCAGCTACTTGCCCCCAATTGAAGTCCTCAAGCAGACATATTCCTCAGTTGATGGAAAGGGCAAGGCACCAGCTGTAATAGATGAAGGCATTCGTCCATTGGATGGTCAATTTCGCAAAGTTGCATCTTATTCCACCAATGATGACTCTGCCACACATGACTCTGCCAATGCACCCAAGTCCACTCCTCAGGCCACTGCTCCGCGCGTGATGACTGACCGTGAACTTCTTCTTAGTCTTCACCAGAAGGTGGATCGAAATCACAAATGGGTTAAGCGTCAGTTTGGTTCACTTCTTCACAACATGACTGCCACACACAATGCAGTGAAGAAAAACCACTACTACCTCCATCAAGTCTTCGGTCGCACCTGGGCAATCCCATCACATCTGTATGGTGAAGAAGATCTGAAGAACATGGGTCTCAAAGAAGATTTTGACTGGTCTGCACCTCCACCGAAGAAATTCAAGAAGGTCAAGGTTCCTTCTCTGGTGGCCAGCTCATATTCCTCATTGCACGACACTGATGAAAATGAAGACTTGGACGTCACTGCGGCAGGCCCTACTACAACAAACGACCCCAACAACATTGGCGCTCCTTCATCAACTTGATATTCTTCAGGGGCGTTAGTCCTCATATTCGTTCCTTTTGGTCATTTGATGACAAAGGGGGAGAATTTTGAGTTAGTCTTCAAGCGGGTCTTTCTATATGGGCGTTTTTTGTTAAGTTACAACTCTCGTTCTTCTGCGACTTTATTGGATCGAGTTGTAAACTTAAACCTGATGGTGCTCTGATAATCTTGATACGTTTTTTGCATGCTTATTCCTCGTTAATATTATTGCACGCATGCTAAATTACATCAGTCACCATATTTCATCATGCATTTCAAATTCTTCATTGTTATATATCAAATGCGTGTATGAATTACAAGATATAGGGGGAGATCTCCATGATTCAACTCTTCAAGTGTGCATTGCTTCAAAAGCAAATTCCTCACTATGCACATCTTCAGGGGGAGTTCTTCTATATCTTGCAATCAAATTCCTCAATATTAGTAGTTACACTTCATATGTTTATCCCCGTTGAAAACTTAACCTATATTGTCATCAATCACTAAAAAGGGGGAGATTGTAAGTGCATCTAGTGCCCCTTAGTTGTCGGCGTTCTGGGAACGGGGGTCCCTAGACTTGCCTGCCTGCGGCCTGTGGCGTGGCTCAAAGGGGGGCCCAGCGTGGCCCATCTTCACCAACACAAACCCAAGACCCTCGCGAGGGGCCAAGCCTCGCGGTGCGGACGATGCAGAGCTTCCTCAGACGCGGCCTCGTCAGGCTGGGTCACGAGGAGGCGGAGAAATCAAGGCGGGGTACCTCACGAGGTGCCCGTGACGCAAGCCATGACGATCGGGGGCGCCGGGCGGGTGCTAGCCCGCGCAGTGTCCTTCCTTCCTCTTTGGTGCAAAGGGGGCAAGCGCAGTCGCGGAGTACTGAGGCATCAGGCAAAGGTTGCCGTTTCGGTGCAACGAGACCAAGACCAGAGGGACTACGAGACGAAGGTCACCGTGGAGCCCAAGACGGCGTCATCACCAGAGCTTTGCGCAGGCGAAGACTACTTTTGTCAGGATAGCTGATACTAGTTGTCCCCCTTCAAATTAGCCCGCCATTGTTGGCTCCCTTCCCGCTCGATATTTGGGAAGAGGACCAGGGCCTCTATAAATAGGACCAGCCACCCACAAAGCAAAGGGAGTCGGGGGGTTGGAAGGATAGAGAGGATCAGAAAGAGAGAGAGAGAAAGGTGACTGAGCTCCTCCCAGCAGTTCATTGCCCCAGCCAAGAACAGACCCTCGCGAGGCTGTTCTTCCTTGTATTGTTCATCATCACCAGCCCAAGAGGCAATCCACCACACCACACACTGGAGTAGGGTATTACACCACAACGGTGGCCCGAACCAGTATAAACCCTGTGTCTCTTGTGTTGTTCTTTCCATAGTTTAGATCCTAACAAGGCGGAGGAGTGCAGGTAGGTAGGAGGCGAAATCTCCGCTCGCACCCCAGTGTTCGAATCTCAAGGGTCTGCCGGAACCCGAAATCCGACATTTGGCGCGCCAGGTAGGGGTGCGCCGGGATTCGTCTTCCACCACCCCGTTCTCCTCCAACCATCACGCCCATGTCCGACGCTCGTCGAGCCCGCACCGAGCGTCGGGCCGCGCTCGCTGCCCGCGTCGCCCAGACGGCCCAGTCGGCGGGCGTCCTCGCTGTTCCCCGTCACCTGCCATCAATGCCGCCATCGGCTCGGCGGGGGACGAGTAGCAAGCATCATCCCAGCATCCGTCCGTGTGGCAAGACGGCCGCACCGCGACTCCCTCGCTCACCCCAGCTGGTTCTTCGTCCCGCGCGCTCCGCGCGCCCATGGAGGCTCGGGCTGCACTCATCGCAGTGAACGAGCTCCTGTGCTACCGTCCCGTCGACGACGTCTACGAAGAATGGCTCGACCGCGTCGCCGAGCTCGTCCGCGCCGCAGGGGGCTCTCCTGCACCGTCCGTTCCACTGTACCGCACCCCGCCCCGCGCGGGCAATGAAGCTCCGACGGCGCCCCGGCCGCCTCCTCCTCAGGAAGGCGCCATGGCTCCAAGGCGCGTGGCCCCTGGGTGGAACCCGCTCCGTCAGGCGCTAGTGCAGCAAGAGCAGAGCTGTCAAGAAGTCCCTCGCCCGCAAGAAGCTGCCCGGGCGCTCCCTGCTCCAGCACGTCGCGACCATGCTCCTGCTCCCGCGCGTCAAGACCCTGCGCTGCTCCCAGCTGCAGCGCGTGTGGACATGCAAGACCAAGCTCCCCGTCATCCAAGGCCTCCCGTGGCCACGGCAGGCTGCCGCGCCTTCACCGCCAAGCTACGCAGCGTCGCGTGGCCTGGCAAGTTCAAGCCAGACTTGCCTCCTCGCTACAACGGCACGGCTGACCCTGCAGAGTTCCTCCAGCTCTACAAGCTGGGCATCGAAGCTGCCAACGCAGACGAGAAGGTCATGGCGAACTGGTTCCCCATGGCACTCAAGGATGGGGCCCGCACCTGGCTCCTGAACCTGGCTCCAGGCACAATCTCCTCCTGGGACGAGATGCGCACCCGCTTCATCGCCAACTTCCAAGGCACTCGCGACCGGCCACCCGCCGTGAGTGACATGCACCGCATCAAGCAACAGCCTGGGGAGACCCTGCAGAAGTACATCCAGCGCTTCAACAACGCGCGCCTCAAGATTCCCAAGGTGACTGAGGAGGCCATCATCTCGGCCTTCTCCGACGGCGTGCGCGACGTCAAGATGAAGGAGGAGCTGGCGATGCATGAAGACCTGTGCACTTCCTTGGAACTGTTCAACCTGGCAACCAAGTGCGCCAGGGCCGATGAAGGGCGTCTCTCCCTCCTCGAGCTGCCTGCCGCAGACCCAGAAGAGAAGAAGCCCAAGGCCAAGGATGTGAAGCGCAAGGGGGCTGCCGTGCTCGCGGCAGAACCAGACACCAAGCGGGGCAGAGATCAGCCTGAACCTTCCAAGGGCAGCCGGTACTGTGTGTACCATGATCTCCACACCCACAACACAAACGAATGTCAAGAGCTCTGAGCCGTGCGAGAAGGATCGGCCGTCGCCCTGACCGCAGTGACCGGGGCTACGGCCGAGGAGGAGGAAGGAACGCAGGACGCTGGGAAGATCGTGGCCCGCGCCAAGGGTGGCGCGATCAACCTCGCGAGGATCGCTGGCAAGACCCGCCTCGCGAGGGAGGCTGGAGGGATCAGCCTCGCGAGGATCGCCCACAAGGCAACGCAGGCCTCCCACCGCTGCCGCCGCAGCCAAGGAGAAACGAGGACCGCCACCAAGACGAGGGGGCTGGGGGCTTCCAGGAGCCGCGCGCGATCGCCTACATCCTGGGCGGGGCACAAGCCCCAGCCTCTCAGCGCATCTTCAAGCAGTTCGCCCGCGAAGTGAACGCAGTCCTCCCCAGGCTCGAAGCCACGCGCCCTCTCAGGTGGTCGGCGTGCGCCATCACGTTCAACTTAGCAGATCAGCTCAAGTGTGCGGCTACAACCGGAGTTCTCCTGATGCTTTGTTCCCTAATCATCAGCAACGTGGTGGTCACCAAGACCCTCATCGATGGCGGTGCAGGGCTCAACGTCCTGTCCATGGAAACATTCAACAACCTCCAAGTGCCCTACAGCCAGCTTCAGCCAACCAAGCCTTTCTCCGGTGTCATTGACGGCTCCACGGTCCCGATTGGGCAGGTCCGCCTCCCTGTCACCTTCGGGGCACGCGACAACTACCGCACCGAGCTCATCAACTTCGACGTCGCTCACATTCGCTTGCCGTACAACGCCATCCTTGGGTACCCAGTGCTGGCCAAGTTCATGGCCGTAACTCACCACGGCTACAATGTCCTCAAGATGCCAGGAAGCGGCGGAGTCATCACGGTGCCGTGTGAAGAGAAGGACGCGGTGTGTTCCCTGGAAAGAGCCTTTCAGGCCGCGTCACTGGAAGACCCAGATCGTGGAAGCAGGAGGCCTCCCGAGACCGCCCTTAAGAAGAAGAAGACATCGTCCGGCCCGACCACTCAGGAGGCAGGCCCCTCTAGGCCCGCGCCTGCCCAGGGGGAACCTCCTTCCATCGCATAGGAAAGCGCGCCCGGCGCCCTCCTCAGGCAGGTCTCGGGGGCTCTCCCCTGGAGGGCCACCGACCTAGCTAGGGTCACGAGGGAGGCGCTTGGGCACCACCTGGAGGCGTGTTTCGAAGCACGTTTCCCTCAAGAAGGAGCAAGGCAAGGAGACCCCGACCCTCAGGAGTTCGTCAGCGAGGCCATTCAGGAGCTACAAGAGTCAAGAGTCATGAAAGACGGCCGCCGCCTACCAGAAGTGGCTCCCCATCCAGGCGAGGATGGTGGGCTGCGCGTCTGCATCGACATACCAGGGCTCAACCGAGTCGCCTCTCTGGAGCGCCTCTGGCCCTCGCGAGTGGGGCGCTGCGGAGGCCCACCCCACAGCTACGTTCGCATGCCTTACGGCTTGCCGAACGCGGCTGACATGTACCAGCGCCTCGCGAGGGGCATCATGGAGGCACGAGAGGCCAGGCGTTCCGCAGCCCTGGCAGGGATGGAGATGTCCCGTGAGGAGCCGTCAGCGCCTCCGAAGCCTCCCGAGGCCCCTGGGCCTGGGGGCTCGTGAGGATCGGCTCCCGCAGCCCACCGAGCTTGCTACATCAACGCTCCTTCGTCCTCAACATCATCAGGTGACATTTTTCGAGTTTTATTTCCAGCTGGGAGCGCCCCCCCCCAGGGATGCATTATTCCCAGGCCGCGTGGGTCCGTCCCTGCGGCATGTATCCCTTTTTATTCCATGTTGTTAGCTTACCTTGTTGGGGGCGCCCCTCGGGCTGCATGATCCCCAAACCGCTCTGGCCAGGCCCAACGGCATGTATCCCGTTTGCGTTTATTTCCGATTATGCGTTAGACCCACCATGCTTGATTATTTGATGCCGGTCCACGGCACCTCTTCTTCTCCATGCTGACCACTTGCACGTTAAAGGGGGGGGGGTACCGGAGCATCGCGACTCAGGGATCTTACTGGCTCTCCAGCCCTCACCCTCTGGCCTTGTCCATGGCATCGCGACCTGGCATACCAGCGACGGCTGAGACCAGCTCGAGGGCTGGGACCCGAGGATGTAGAGTGCCAACATCTAACCAAATTTGCAGGGACACATCACAAGATAAGGCCCAGTGCCAGGCGCAACCTGCCTAGAGGTAGGGCCCCGTGAGTCCTGCGCTGGCTCACGGGTGCCCAGATACACCTCGCCAGGCCCTACCGTGCCAGCCACGTGTCAAGGCGAGGCTGTACACGCCCCGGGGGCTCCTCCCGAAGGGGGACCCCTCCCACGTACCAGTGGAAGCACCATGCTCTGCGCTGGCTGACGACACTGCCGAGGAGCGGCTATGCCCGTACACATACGGTAGCGCTATGCTTCGCGCTGGTGATAAACAACTGAGGGTGGCCCCCGGGCCGCACCAACCTTAGGGAGCCCAGAGCTCAGTGTCTAGCCTCATCATAACGCCTCCCCTCGGGAGTGCCGCGCGAGGGGGCTGGGCACGGGGGCTGCGCCTGGGTCACACCCAGACACACGCCACCCAGCCAGGTCCCCCTGGGCCTGGTTCGTCGCGCGTCTCTCCCCAAGCGGAGCCAAGGTACGAAGGCCGTTTGAGCGTCAAGGGGGACTCCTGAGCATCGCGACTCAGGAGCCTAACTGGTCACGTAGCCCCTCACTCCGTGGCCCCGTCCTGGTTTCCGGTCGGGACCAACGCTGGGTGAGGTACGCACGCAGCCGGGCTCTGCAGACGTAGAACGGTAGATCCACCCGCATCACACCTCCCTACTTGCTGTTCGTGCGCCAAGGGGGACTCTTGAGCATCGCGACTCAAGAGCCTAACTTGTCACGTGGCCCCTCACTCCTTGGCCCCGTCCTGGTTTCCGGTCGGGACCAACGCTGGGTGAGGCATGTGCGGGGCCGGGCTCTGCCGGCGTAGAACATAAGCAAGTAGGAAGGAAAGGCGCAAATTACAAGGAATTCAAAAGCAAATATTACAGTCCACACTATTATCTTAATGCCAAACGCAAGTTTAAACGCCTCCCCGAGGCATGATACATGTGCAGGAATTAAAGGCAGGACAGGAGCCGCCATGGAGTCACTTGTCGGCGATGGAGCAGCGCGGATTGGGTACGCCTCACGGAGCGGTGGGGTCGGCAGCGCCTTGCTTCAGCTTGGTGCTGAAGGCCCGGAACTTCCCCAACAGGGCCTTTGCGCGACCCTTCACGGCCCCGGCAGCGGCAGCGGCACGCTCGCTGCTCACTGACTCCAGCAGGCTGTCGAGGTCGACACCGGGATCGCGAAGGTAGATGTGGGTGAGGACCCGCGTCATTGCTGCAGAAGACAGGACACGCACCTCGGCCTCGGCCGCGGGGCCAAGGCCAAGGGCGACATCTTCAAGAGCGTGAACCAGGAAGGGAAGCAGCTTGGTGGGGCCGTCCTCGGCGCTAGCCAGTGGGCTCCCCAGGCCGCTGTCGTAAAGCGTCCTCAGTGAGGAGCGAGCCCTCGCCTCCATCTCCGCGAAGGCCATGCGGTCCTCGGCAAGAACCAGGGCCTCGTCGTCCAGCTTGGCCTTCCTCGCCCCAAATCCTGCTCCAGCGCGCCTAGGCAATCGCGGCGTTTCTTGAGCTTGACCTCCCTCTCCTAGAGAGCCGCCTCGCGAGCCTTCATGCCTTCTTCCTGCTCTTGGCGAAGGCGGACCTCGTTCGTGAGCTGGTCCCGCAAACCTTGCAGTTCACCCTCCAGCGCCTTGCAACGGCCACGGACGTCGACCACCTCCCCCAGGGCTGCATCACGAGCAGCCTTCGCCTCAAGGACGGCCTGCTTCTCCTCATCACATGCCGTCGAGGCCTGGACCAGCGCCGCTCGAATCGAAGCGTCGGAGTGAACCCATCCTGAAGCCAGCTCCAAGCGCCCCGCCACCAAGGGGGGGTCGGCGCCAAGAAGATCCTGACGCAGTCGGTCCAGCTCAGCAACATCACGATCCAGAATGGCAGAAGGAGTCGGAGAGACAACAGTCGATCGAGTAGGAGGAGAAGACGGCAGCGCGGCCACAGCATCCTGAGGCGAAGTCTGCCGCGCCCCGACAGCTGAAGTGGCGGCGGCAGGCAAGAGCACCTCGGGAGCCACTTGGGCTGTGGGGGCTGAGCTCGCCCCAGCCGGCTAGCCAGGCCTCGCGAGGATGACCAGGCAGGAGAAGCCTGTGCGTCGTGGTCACCCTCCTTCGCGGGCAGAAGCGCTGCCACGGATGGAACCTCAGGAGCCCCCTTCGGCTTCTTTGCGGCGGGTGCCAGCCTACCCAAGAGATGCGGACGTCAAGCCCCAGAAGCAGAGCAAGAGATAAAGACAAGAATCGAATGCTTACGGGTCATCGCCAGTGAGCTCAAGCGGCCTCCGGCCAAATTTGAAGCCTGAAAGCCGGCTGGAAGGGTCAACCTCGGGAAGCTTGGAGGCAGAAGGCGCATTTGCGGTCCGCCCCGGGGCCGGGGCAGACCCGCGGGAGATCAGCCCGGTCCTGTCCTTCTTCGGGATCGGGGGCCAGCTCCCGCCGTCCTGCTCGTCGTTGTCCTCGTCGTCATCATCCTCGTCGTCATCGCTTGGAGATATGCGGAGAACGCGGGACCGGCGCCAGGGGAGGGGAGCCCCCGACTCTCCGTCAGTCGCCTCGGAGTCAGGCCCGTTTCCCCGCTCCCCTCCTTCCTCCTCTTCACTAGAGTCGTCGGAGGGCACGTCCACCGGTTCCTCAGGAGTTTCCACGGGCACGGGCCCATCGCTGTTGAAGACGGGCATGGACTCCACTACCTGCTCCCAGTCGTCGCGGAGGAACAAGGGCGTAGGAGCGCCCGCCAACCTCGCCACATCGCCCCCGACCAGAGATTGGAGGACCGCAGCCAGATCTCCGTTGGCTAAGGCCGCGGGGCTCGGACGGCGCCTCCACATCGGAAGTGAGTACTGCCAAAGTGGGGCCAGCTGGTGCTCCAGGAATTCCCTCAGTAGCAACGCGCCAGTCAGCTTCGCCGCCGCCATGTTGGCCGGCCTCAGATCCGCGTCCATCTTCTCCAACAACAGCTTCGTGCGGGGGTTCGTGAGCTCCGCTCGACCCCAATCGCTGGAGCTCGTGGGCTGCTCCGTGGGCAAGATCAGCTGAGGGTGGATGCGCCCAGTATCCACCAAGACCCACTTGCTCCTGAAGCCCTCAATCCTTTTCCCGGGGTTCGAAATGGCAATGGCGCCACCGTACGCGACGAAGCTCGCACACGCGGAAGCAGTACCATGAGAGGTCCGGAGGTAGAAGTAGTGGCGCAGCAAGGCCACTGAGGGCTGCACCCCTATGTGAGCCTCGCAATAATAGGCGAAGATTGCCAGGAGAAGGACGGAGTTGGGGTGGAGATGCAGGGCTTGTAGCTTATAGTGGCGGAGGACAGAGAAGAAGAACTCGGAGAAGGGAGGCACCAGGCCAGCAGCAATGGCACTTACGAAGAGCGGATAGAAGGTGCTCCCTTGACCCTCAGGGATGGCGGAGCCGGCTTTAAACACCTTCGCCCCATTGATGCTCCGCGCCATCGCCATCCGGCGCAACCGGGCAAGGCTCGCCTCCGACACGTTCGGCGGGTCCAGGGCAGACGAGTACCAAGCTACGGCCGGGGGCTGACGAGGCGCCATGGCTTCCTAGGTCACATGGTCGGAGTGGATCTGGAAATTTTGGAGGAAGGAGAGCCGCATGAAAGGGGATCTGAGCAGCAACCGGGGAAAGCAAGAAGCAAAGCCTAGGTGGAGGCCACTCCTTTATCAACTCGCGCGGTTGCTAGGGCGCCCACGTCCAATCAACCGCCACGCGGCGCCCAAGGCCGCAGGCTGTTAGGGCCTGCGGCGCTTCGCTCTTGCCCTTCCGCCTCCCTGCACGGCCAAGTCCGGGCGCGCCTTGGTCCCGGGGGCTACTGTCGGTGTTCTGGGAACAGGGGTCCCCAGACTTGCCTGCCTGCGGCCTGCGGCGTGGCTCAAAGGGGGGCCCAGCGTGGCCCATCTTCACCAACACAAACCCAAGACCCTCGCGAGGGGCCAAGCCTCGCGGGGCAGACGACGCGGAGCTTCCTCAGGCGTGGCCTCGTCAGGCTGGCTCACTAGGAGGCGGAGAAATCAAGGCGGGGTACCTCACGAGGTGCCCGTGACGCAAGCCATGACGATCGGGGGCGCCAGGCGGGTCCCAGCCCGCGCAGTGTCCTCACTTCCTCTTTGGTGCAAAGGGGGCAAGCGCAGTTGCGGAGTACCGAGGCATCAGGCAAAGGTTGCCATTTCGGTGCAACGAGACCAAGACTAGGGGGACTACGAGACGGAGGTCAACGTGGAGCCCAAGACGGCGTCATCACCAGAGCTTTGCGCAGGCGAAGACTACTTTTGTCAGGATAGCTGATACTAGCTGTCCCCCTTCAAATTAGCCCGCCATTGTTGGCTCCCTTCCCGCTCGATATTTGGGAAGAGGACCAGGGCCTCTATAAATAGGACCAGCCACCCACAGAGCAAAGGGAGCCGGGGGGTTGGAAGGATAGAGAGGATCAGAAAGAGAGAGAGAGAAAGGTGACTGAGCTCCTCCCAGCAGTTCATCGCCCAGCCAAGAATAGACCCTCGTGAGGCTGTTCTTCCTTGTATTGTTCATCATCACCAGCCCAAGAGGCAATCCACCACACCACACACTGGAGTAGGGTATTACACCACAATGGTGGCCCGAACCAGTATAAACCCTGTGTCTCTTGTGTTGTTCTTTCCATAGTTTAGATCCTAACAAGGCGGAGGAGTGCAGGTAGGTAGGAGGCGAAATCTCCGCGCGCACCCCAGTGTTCGAACCTCAAGGGTCTGCCGGAACCCAAAATACGACATTAGTGATTTTGGTGTATTGAAGACTTATAGGTTAAGGGACTAATGTGTTTATGAGTGTACACAGGTCTATAAGTCTATGAGGAGTTTGATATTTACAGAGAAAGTCGACCCCTAAAAATGAAGTTCTTCGTCTGAAGACTTTGGTATTCTGAAGACTTTTTGAAGACTTTGAAAGTGAAGAAAATGGTGTGACGTTGAAGACTTGGTATTCATTCGAGGAACATAAAGCGTGAAGACTTTTGTTTTCATAGTTTCATTTTCTCTTTCTTGAGTCATAGGAAACACCGTACTATTAAAGGGGGTCGAGGAAATACTAAGGAAAAATTTCCATGTGATGGTCAACTCAAAATCCTACACCTACCAATCCCTTCGAGTGAAGCCATTGGAAATCTCAATCAGTCCAGTCATATTCTTCAGTGACAGAGACGAAGTTCTTCTGGTCTCTGAGGAATTTGTTCTGACTGAGGAGTTAGGAATTCGCCAATGTGGATTTCCTACACAGTGAGGAACATGATAGCCCTGAGGATTTTGCTACTCAAAATTCCGACCATTGTTGTGCTATGCGCCAGCTGTCCCAAAATATCTATCCACCTAACGGTCATATCATTGAACGGCATTTATGTCTTATCATGTCGGGCTGCTCCCTAGGCTATAAATAGCCGCCCCCTACAACCACTAGCTGGTTGGCTGCTCTGAGAGAAACTGACACTTGTCATTTGAGAGCAACCCATCCTCCAAGGACTTTGAGCGAAAATTATCAAGTGAGGAAAAACCCAAAAACCCAAAACCCAAACACCTACAAACCCCAAGTGATTGAGCATCACTGAAGAGATTGATCCTGCATGGATCCGACGCTTGTTACCTTTGAAGACTGTGCTTCTTCCAGACGGTTAGGCGTCATGGTCTAGAGCATCCAAGAGGAATTGTGGATCGCCGAGTGACCAAGTTTGTGAAGGTTTGGAAGTCACCTGAAGACTTACCACAAGTGATTGGACAAGGTCTGTGTGACCTTAGTTCAAGGAGAATACGGTGAGGACTGGGTGTCCTGAGCTGCGTGTTCAGGACTGGGTGTCCTGAGCTGCGTGTTCAGGACTGGGTGTCCGGGACTGTGTGTCCTCGAGTTTAAATACTCAGCCGCTCCAACTAGACGTACAACTGAGACAACAGTTGGAACTAGTCTACCAAATCATTGTCTTCACCAAGCTTACTGGTTCTATTTCCTCAACACTTTCATTTCCTCATAACTGTGTTGTGTGCTTGTTCATATCTGTGTTTGAAGACTTTGACTGAAGACTTTCTCAATTTCCCCAGTTCAATTTCTTCAGTCTGTTTGTCTTCATACTGTGTTATCCTGTGATTACGCTTCCTGTAGTCTGTGCCTGTCTTCATTTCATCATGATGACTATGCTTGTATTCTGTTATGTTTACTATTGAGTACTTATTCCGCTGCTAGTAGTTCTTCGCTAAGGAATTTCCTCACCAGCAAATTCCTCAGTGAAGAATTTCATAAAAATCGCCTATTCACCCCCCTCTAGTCGATATAACGCACTTTCAAAAACAATAGCTATAAAAGAAAAACAGTAAACAAAAATATAAAAAAAACAACTAAACTACTGGGCACTTGGCCCATCTGGCAAAATGGGCAGCGCAGCCAGCCCAACTTCACATTTTTCTTCTACCTCTGTTCACAGAGGAGCCGTGGACGATGCCCGCCGTCCATGGCGGGGGATCTCCACGTGGTGAGCATCCATCGATCCCCGGCGACCTACAAGTGCCCCGTGACTCCTCTGCTAACCCTAGTCGCCTCCCACTCCACTCGCGCCTCCCTCACTTTGGTCCTTCCTCTCTTCGGTCTGAGCTCGTCCGAGCTTGGCCATTGCCGCGCCATCGTCTTAGCCATGGCCACTAACATCCCCGAGCAGTGAGACCGTGCCATGGAGGACCGCCATCATCATCTTCGTCCCCTACACCGCTGGATCGAGGCTAGGACGTCATGATGCCGCCGCCATCGTTGTCTTCCCCAACCATGGCCGCAGTTGTCCACCTTGTCGATCCGCTCCATCGAGACCGCTCCGGCTCCCCTGAGCCCCCTGCCGACCCCGTTGTGAGCTCCCATAGCCGTTCCCCCTCTCCCCCTCCTCGAATCACCAACGTAGTCGTCGCCCTGATCTCGTCTAGAACCGACGCCGCCCGACGCCGTTGTTGTGGCCAACTCCGATCACTTTTGCTCGAACCGTGCGTGCCACCGCACTCACCTCGCAACCCCCGTCCATCCACTGCAGCACACGCGCGCCCCTGCGAGCTGCTCCTGCTGATGTGCTCTTGCGCTCACCGCAGCTGCTCTGCATGCTCTGCTCTGCTGCTGCTTCTCGCCTGCGGCCGCCATTTGTAACTGGTGCTGGCTGCTGCGACCGTCGCCCGCCTATGCCTGACGCAGCCACGGCCGTCCGGTCTCGCAGCCTGCAGCCTCTGCTGCCCCATTGCCATTGTTGCTTGCTGCCTACAGCTGCTGCTCTGCGTGTTCTGTTGCTGTGACAGTAACATTCAGTTACTGTAGTGCGCTAGCTAGCTTTTCTAATTCTATGATGAGTAACCCTCTCGACATCTCCTAAACTCCGGCAAAACAATTGTTAACAGGACTAAAAAAATATGGGAATGTGGTATACTTGACAAACTCCATTTTATCCCACTGGACCAAATACATTTGATGCATGGTTTAAGTCCTATGAAAATTACAAAATGCTATCTTCTGATAACAGAAAACAGATTTAACCTCTAGCATGTGTGTGAGTGTGCCGTGTGAGTGCACATGTGTGTGAGTGTGTGCGGCCGGCCCAAACTAGTTAGGTCTAATTTAATTAGCTAGATTAGTCCTAGGATTAATTTTGCTATTTAGTTAGTATCAGTTTAGTGCTAGATTAGCCCAATAGCCTATGACATGTGGCTCCATTCTAATCTAGACACTAATTTAATTTAGAAGCCTATGACATGTGGGCCATACCTCACATTTTAACCAGTCAAAGTAAAATGGTTGACCAGCCCCTCGAGTCCCACTGTCATGCACATAGGCTAGGGTAACACTAGGTAACAAATGCACATTCTGCCTTCAATTCGATTTCAACAATTTCAAAAAATTCACAATATGAATTAAAACTTTAAAAATTAATATAAAATAATCTGTAACTCGGATGGAAAAACTTTGTACATGAAAGTTGCTCAAAACAACGAGAGGAATCCGATTACATCGTCCGTTCGTCTGCCACATGTCCCTAGAATAGCGAACATGCAACAATCCACCTCCGATCCGTCTGTCCAAAAACGCAGAGCACCAG
This sequence comes from Triticum dicoccoides, assembly GCF_002162155.2. Lineage (NCBI taxonomy): Eukaryota > Viridiplantae > Streptophyta > Magnoliopsida > Poales > Poaceae > Triticum > Triticum dicoccoides. The sequence continues at coordinate 328,127,284 of NC_041388.1, forward strand.
GAATACTTTCCCGGATGTTTTCCCCCTTCGCCGGTATCACCTCCTACCGCGTTAGGGCACCCCTAGCACCGCTACTTGTCATGTCATGCATCGTTATGCATCTGTTTGCATTATATTCATTATTTCTTCCCCCTCTTCTCTTTGATAGACTACGAGACCGACGCCGCTGCTACCTAGTACGACTACGATGTTGACGACCCCTCTCTCTTGCCAGAGCAACTAGGCAAGCCCCCCCTTTGATCACAAGATATCACCTACTCTTCTCTATACTGCTTGCATTAGAGTAGTGTAGCATGTTACTGCTTTCCGTTAATCCTATCCTGATGCATAGCCTGTCATTGTTGCCACAACTGTTGATACCTCACCTGCAATCCTACATGCTTAGTATAGGTTGCTAGTACTTCATCAGTGGCCCTACATTCTTGTCCGTCTGCCATACTATACTATCGGGCCGTGATCACTTGGGAGGTGATCACTGGTATATACTTACATATATACATACTATACAGGTGGTGACTAAAGTCGGGTCGGCTCATTGAGTACCCGCAAGTGATTCCGATGTTGGGGGCTGAAGGGGCAGGTGGCTCCATCCCGAAAGAGGTGGGCCTGGGTTCCCGAAGGCCCCCGACTGTGGCGGAGCGACAGGGCAGGTTGAGACCACCTAGGAGAGAGGTGGGCCTGGCCCTGGTCGGCATCCGTGGTTATGTCAAAATAACACGCTTAACGAGATCTTGGTATTTGATCTGAGTCTGGCCACTGGCCTATTCGCACTAACCAACTACGCGGGAACAGTTATGGGCACTCAACGTCGTGGTATCAGCCGAAGCCTTCGTGATGTCAGCGACTGAGCGGCGTGCGCTGAGTTGGACTGCGTAACGCAACTTCCTTTGTAATGGAGGTTGCTAGGTCTGCTCTCCGACCGCCCACGCAACGTGCAGGTGTGCAATGGGCGATGGGCCCAGACCCCTACGCGCATAGGATTTAGACCGGCGTGCTGGCCTCTCTGTTGTGCCTAGGTAGGACTGCGACGTGTTGATCTTTTGAGGCCGGGCATGACCAAGAAAAGTGTGTCCGGACAAAGGGGATCGAGTGTGTTGGGAAATGTGGTGCACCCCTGCAGGGAAGTTAATCTATTCGAATAGCCGTGATCTTCGGTAACAGGACGACTTGGAGTTGTACTTGACCTTATGACAACTAGAACTAGTTACTTAATAAAACACACCCTTCCAAGTGCCAGATACAACCCGGTGATCGCTCTCTAACAGGGCGATGAGGAGAGGATCGCCGGGTAGGATTATTTGCTACACGATACTACTTGGTGAACTTACCACCTACTCTCTTCTACATGATGCAACATGGAGGTTGCCAGAAGCGTAGTCTTCGATAGGACTAGCTATCCCCCTCTTATTCCGGCATTCTGTAGTTCAGTCCACATATTATACCCTTATTCCATTTGATACCAATGCATACATATGTAGTGTAGCTCCTTGCTTGCGAGTACTTTGGATGAGTACTCACGGTTGCTTTGCTCCCCCTTTTCCCCCTTCCTATACCCGATTGCTGCGACCAAACGATGAAGCCCAGGAGCCAGACGCCATCGTCGACGATGACTCCTACTACACTGGAGGTGCCTACTACTATGTGCAGCCCGCTGACGACGACGAGTAGTAATTTAGGAGGATCCCAGGCAGGAGGCCTGCGCCTCTTTCGATCTGTATCCCAGTTTGTGCTAGCCTTCTTAAGGCAAACTTGTTTACTTATGTCTGTACTCAGTTAGTGTTGCTTCCGCTGACTCATATATGATCGAGCTCTTGTATTTGAGCCCTCAAGGCCCCTGGCTTGTAATATGATGCTTGTATGACTTATTTTATTTGTAGAGTTGTGTTGTGATATCTTCCCGTGAGTCCCTGATCTTGATCGTACATGTTTGCGTGTATGATTAGTGTACGATTGAATCGGGGGCATCACAAGTTGGTACCAGAGCCGACTGCCTGTAGGAATCCCCCTTCCACACTCCTTGGCCAAAGTCGAGTCTAGACATTGCAAAACTTTTACTAATGTGGTTGTGTGTCTTATGGGCCCACGTCGCCATTGGGTGGTGGTAGGATCTTTTATTCCTCTTCTATACTCTCGGACTCTGATCTCTCTTTTATTTGGGTTAAAATGGTTTTACTAACTATAACATTAGGATCTTGTGATCACATCCACCTAGAGAGCCCCTTATTACAGATGATCGTGGGCTGCACCAGAAGGTTCCGAAATCTCTGATGTTCTCTCGAGACACTTGTGTCCACCGCCTTTGCAAATTCCCTACCACTGTTATATCATTATGGATAACTACATACACTTGCCCTTTTCAATTCCATTGATCTTGTTATTACAAGATACCCCAAAATTCTCTCTATTGATCCGAGAATACTTGGTGCCTACTGCCTTGTAGTTCCTTGCCACCTGAATACCCCTATCGATAATTTCTCGCACTTATCGAGCATCCACTTATCCCCAGTTGTTCATGTGTTTCACCAAAGTCTTCGAAATACTATTTGATCTTCCAAAGATCCTCAGCAGCTTCTTGTTCTTGAAATTCTTGCTTGCTTGCATTATGGTTAATCCCATAAGTATAGTAATCTTATTGGCATCCTTTGTCACTATCATCTTGAGTCCATCGATTCAATAAATTACGAATGCTCGCAATCCTCAACCAGATCCTAGAATTCATCCTTCCGGCTCAGACTCCATTTTTAAACATGAGCTGGATCTCGAACAACCAAATTACCATCGATTATACCCCTAAGGCTATTCAACTTATCCATCTCTAATCAGAGCATTGCTTCTGATCCCTTGTCTTCGAATTCATAATTCCTTTGCATTTGAGCTTTGAGTTAGTCAGTTGTTTCTATAATCTGATCTCCTTGTATTCTTTCATCATCTGGTTGAGTACCAATACTCACATCAGATCCCTTATAGACCACCAGATCCTTTGTTGGATTTTGTACGACACCATCCTTCATATTCATTAAACTTGTGAGCCTTTCATCGGATACATAATGCCTTTGGTAAATTGTATCCCCTGCTTTTGTCAACCATGCTCTGCTCCCGTGCTTGAGTTATCTACTTCTGAACCTTGTAGTATATGTTCCTAAGATACCCGATGGGTTGAACCAATGCCTTCCCTAATCTGTGCAAACCCGAAAGATTTCACGGATCATACTTATCTGGTACTGCACCAGGTAAAACTTTCAACAACTGATGCCATTTCGAAGAGAAACGAGGAGTGAATGAAAGGTTATACATTGAAGAAGTGGGAGTCGACCTTGAACTTTGCGTTCATGCCCATGGACACGATGTTGATCTTTTCATGAAAGCTTCTCATAAAAATAATTACCGCCTTGAGATAAGTTCATCTTATATCTTTGATCTGGTCATTCACCATTGTGGTTCCGACCATATTGTTTGCCCTTATTTTCATTTCTCAGACAAGTTAAAGCCCTTGTCTTTTGCACATCAATAAGCCCGCCCAACCTCTATTATGATCTACCTTCGGGTATTACCCCTGGTATCTAGAGGATATCATGCCATTACACTACATCTTATGAACCTTTCCCTGTCATTGTCACTTCATGGGTTCTGGGTTGTTTGTCAACTAAGTACACCGATAAGTGAATCGATTCCGCATCCGATTCATTAACTCTAAGTAATTTTCGTTGCTTATGAGTTTAATAATCCTTCAAGTCATTCCCAGCCTGATCAGCTATATCATTGTCGTGTTAAATTTTAACTGTGCTACCTGGTCCTTCTTCCCGGAGCACAATTTCCGACGATGAGCTAAGCTCACATCAATCTTCCTCGCCATATTATTACACCTCGAATAGCAAGCTTGATTCCAATCTTTCGTTTCATCAGTCCTTTTGTTTGATGCAATCATTGTTAAATTGCTTCTTCATGTAGCCTCTTGACAAAAATTGTCGTGATCATCATCAACATTTGGACTCCTACCAAGATATCAATCTAATTCATGATGATAAGTGCCCTCCTCGTCCCTTGGTAGTTTTAGTTACCATCGACAACGTCCTTACCTTCATTTCATCACAAACTTGTTCATGTTATGGATGCAACTTGCTATCCAGCTTGTATTATAGTCTACCTGAAAGTATTACTGTCTTTTATGTCAAGGATGTCGTGACAATTTCACCACCTCTTAAAAATTCTTGATACAAGTGATACTTCTTGCATTCTCCGTTCATTCCTTAGTCCCCGTGTTGTTTCTAACAGGAATACCGACAATTGAACCTTGATGTGTGAATTCAAAACTTCTAACAACCCTATTGCTTTGAAGTGAATGGTCGATAGTTTCATTCTAATTCTTTTGTTCATTAAGTCACCATTCTAATATAGATCGTGCAACCCAGCCCATATTCCGGGTGCACCTTTCAACCAATGTTTAACTGTGTATGTTTTCCTCGAGCATACCTCATTATATCATTTGACCTGACTAATGTTATCTCCTTGTTGACATAAGTGTGGAAATCCATCTTTTGGAAATCTCGATGATATGTCGCTGAGTCCATCAGCCACCTTCTCATCCTCTCCTTGGTTTAATGATGAACTCTGGTTTCGGAACTTGCTTCCATGGTTCATTTCCCTAGAATCTTAAAATGTCCTTGCGTCAACTGTTGTTGCACCTTTACTTCTCGGGCATCCTGAGTCTGAGGTATCCTGACACCAATCAGATCTGAACCTCGATCAGATATGATGGTTGGGACATATTTCCAAGAGTTATAACACTGGTCTTTATAGGACTCAGAAGGCGATGTCATGCCTAGCACACCTGGCCGGAGGACCTATTGCTTTAGTATCCTTTATAGCAAGGTTAACCATTCTTCCATAAGGAAATTGTAAGACTTGTTCTATAAGTTGTTCCTGATGGATCCTTGGTGAATCCAAAGTCTGACCTTTGCTTGAAAACCATGTCAATGCTATCTCGAAGCATGTCCATGGTACTCCGATTTTCAACAAAAACATTTGAAGCCCAATGCTAAATGTTTCCTGCTCGATTATCCAAACACCGTTGTATGGGAATGTCATGAAAATTCTCTCCCCTACCTAAAGAGTTTACTACATTATATCATGTCATGGATATCATGCTCTGCTTGTCCTTGGGAAGGATATACCCTTGAAATATATGTTTAAGCAAATTTTCCTTTCCATTGTTCTGTTATCAAAATGACAAATCTGGTTCCTTTCCAGTGTTTGGTTTAACCTTTCTTGAGGTCTATATGATCTAAGCAGTAAAATTATCCTACTTATGTAAACACCTCGGTCTACAATTCTGTCAGCAAGACCCTATTATTATTGTTGATGACATTCTGGCAGCCACCGATGGATGAGAACTTTGCCTATTGGTATGCCTCGTTCAACGAGCAGGAAAATGGTTCTCTTTGTCCCTCGCCCTTGGTACCAATGTAGTTCCCGACATAACTGTCAGGCTATCCTCTAGCATGCCTTGCTTACATGATCGTGCAAGACATTACCGCCCTTCCTACTTTTAACCCACATGGTGGGCCCATAACCCACAGTTCCACATGATCGAAACCTGACTCTCGTGTACACCCACGGTTTCCAAAGTTATCCCTCACGTGTGACCTCGTATGTAATTCACGGGCCACCGTCCTAGTCCTCCATTCTATATTAGGCGCAAGACTTATTCCCATTGCTCTAAACCCCTTTCACCCCCTGTTTTAGGCAACAGACAGTTGCCTACCCGCTTGGAGCTTCTTGTTGCCCATCCTCACCTTGATCTCGATAACTTTCTTGAATTTCAACTCGAGAGATGCCTCTATGACACGGTTATTGAGATAGCACCCAGGTACCTAACATATGTTGAGCTCCGTCCTTCCCGAGTTTTCCCCCTTAGCTTCCCATAAGTACGATGGAGATCCTGAAGGAAGAATGACGCCTTCATCAGGATAACCTGAAGCAGACAAATGATGACTCAATGTAATGGATCGACCTCTTCAAGAAGAGCAACCAACCCCGAGAAAACCAGTTAGAATTTCGTGACCAAATCCAATCCCACTTACTCCCGCTCCTAAATCTCGGGATGAGATTGCTTGTAGTGGAGGGGATTTGTAACACCTCGATAATCAAGGTACAGTAACCTCACCCTAATGTGCCATGTCATCAGGTTTTATTAAGCCAATTTGCCACTTGATGAAAATCCGAGTCAAATTCAAATTTCAAATAACAAGTCAAATTCTTATTTCTTCAAACTGTCAAATAAAAATGTTCGAGGGTTTGCAAATATTCACCAAGTATTTAACATGTAGGAACCAACATTAAATTGATTTTTAAATTACCCTAGGCATAATTTAAGTGCACAAGCAACACTTATTATGCCCATTTAAATATAAACTTATTTTCAACATTTCCAAATAACCTCAAACTTTTTGGACAACACCAAAATATCAGCAGGTAATTATGTGGGAAGTTTCAACTTTAACTAAAATCATTTAATATATAAACTCAATACAAAACAATAGTTATAAAAGAAAAACAGTAAACAAAAATGTTAAAAAAACAACTAAACTACTCGGCACTTGGCCCATCTGGTAAAATGGGCAGCGCAGCCAGCCCAACTTCACATTTTTCTTCTACCTCTGTTGACAAAGGCGCCGTGGACGATGCTCGCGCGTCCATGGTGGGGATCTCCATGTGCCGAGCATCCTTCGAACCCCGGCGACCTACAAGTGCCCCGTGACTCCTCTGCTAACCCTAGTCGCCTCCCACTCCACTCGCGCCTCCCTCACTTCGGTCCTTCCTATCTTCGGTCCGAGCTCGTCCGAGCTTGGCCATTGCCGCGCCATCGTCTTAGCCATGGCCACTAACCTCCCCGAGCAGTGAGACCGTGCCATGGAGGACCGCCATCATCATCTTCGTCCCCTACACCGCTGGATCGAGGCTAGTACGTCATGATGCCGCTGCCATCGTCGTCTTCCCCAACCATGGCCGCCGTCGTCCACCTTGTCGATCCGCTCCATCGAGACCGCTCCGGCTCCCCTGAGCCCCCTGCCGACCCCGTTGTGAGCTCCCATAGCCGTTCCCCCTCTCCCCCTCCTCGAATCACCACCGTAGCCGTCGCCCCGATCTCATCTAGAACCGCCGCCGCCCGACGCCATTGTTGTGGCCAACTCCGATCACTTTTGCTCGAACCGCGCGTGCCACCGCACTCACCTCGCAACGCCCGTCCACCCGCTGCAGCACACGCATGCCCCTGCGAGCTGCTCCTGCCGCTGTGCTGTTGCGCTCACCGCAGTTGCTCTGCATGCTCTGCTCTGCTGCTACTTCTCGCCTGCTGCCGCCGTTTGTAACTGGTGCTGCTTGCCGCAACCGTCGCCCGCCTATGCCTGACGCAGCCACGGCCGGCCGGCCTCGCCACCCGCAGCCGCTGCTGCCCCATTGCCGTTGTTGCTTGCTGCCTACAGCTGCTGCTCTGCGTGGTCTGCTGCTGCTACAGTAACATTCAGTTACTGTAGCGCGCTAGCTAGCTTTTCTAATTCTATGATGAGTAACCCTCTCGACAGCTCCTAAACTCCGGCAAAACAATTGTTAACAGGACTAAAAAATATGGGAAGGTAGTATATTTGACAAACTCCATTTTATCCCACTGGAGCAAATACATTTGATGCATGGTTTATATCCTATGAAAATTACAAAATGCTATCTTCTGATAACAGAAAACAGATTTAACCTCTAGCATCTGTGTGAGTGTGCCGTGTGAGTGCACATGTGTGTGAGTGTGTGCGGCCGGCCCAAACTAGTTAGGTCTAATTTAATTAGCTAGATTAGTCCTAGGATTAATTCTGCTGTTTAGTTAGTATCAGTTTAGTGCTAGATTAGCCTAATAGCCTATGACATGTGGCTCCATTCTAATCTAGACACTAATTTAATTTAGATGCCTATGACATGTGGGCCATACCTCACCTTTTGACCAGTCAAAGTAAAATGGTTGACCAGCCCCTTGGGTCCCACTGTCATACACATAGGCTAGGGTAACACTAGGTAACAAATGCACATTCTGCCTTCAATTCGATTTAAACAATTTCAAAAAATTCAAAAAATGAATTAAAACTATAAAAATATTATAAAATAATCCGTAACTCGGATGGAAAAACTTTGTACATGAAAGTTGCTCAAAACGACGAGACGAATCCGAATACGTCGTCCGTTCGTCTACCACATGTCCCTAGCATAGCGAACATTCAACAATCCACCTTCGGTCCGTCTGTCCAAAAACGCGAAACACTGGGAATACTTTCCCGGATGTTTTTCCCCTTCGACGGTATCACCTCCTACCGCGTTAGGGAACCCCTAGCACCGCTACTTGTCATGTCATGCATCGCTATGCATCTGTTTGCATTATATTCATTGTTTCTTCCCCCTCTTCTCTCCGATAGACTACGAGACCGACGTCGCTGCTACCCAGTACGACTACGGTGTTGACGACCCCTCTCTCTTGCCAGAGCAACCAGGCAAGCCCCCCCTTTGATCACCAGATATCGCCTACTCTTATCTATACTGCTTGCATTAGAGTAGTGTAGCATGTTACTGCTTTCCGTTAATCCTATCCTGATGCATAGCCTGTCATTGTTGCTACAACTGTCGATACCTCACCTGCAATCCTACATGCTTAGTATAGGTTGCTAGTACTTCATCAGTGGCCCTACATTCTTGTCCGTCTGTCATGCTATACTATTGGGTCGTGATCACTCGGGAGGTGATCACGGGTATATACTTACATATATACATACTATACAGGTGGTGACTAAAGTCGGGTCGGCTCGTTGAGTACCCGCAAGTGATTCTGATGTTGGGGGCTGAAGGGGCAGGTGGCTCCATCCCGGTAGAGGTGGGCCTGGGTTCCCGAAGGCCCTGTACAGTTACACTGTGACGGAGCGATAGGGCATGTTGAGACCACCTAGGAGAGAGGTGGGCCTGGCCCTGGTCGGCGTCCGCGGTTATGTCAAAATAACACGCTTAACGAGATCTTGGTATTTTATCTGAGTCTGGCCACTGGCCTATTCGCTCTAACCAACTACGCGGGAATAGTTATGGGCACTCGACGTCGTGGTATCAGCCGAAGCCTTCGTGACGTCAGCGACTGAGCGGCGCGCGCCGGGTTGGACCGCGTAACGCAACTTCCTTTGTAATGGAGGTTGTTAGGTCTGCTCTCCGGCCGCCCACGCAACGTGCAGGTGTGCAATGGGCATGGGCCCAGACCCCTGCGCGCATAGGATTTAGACCCGTGTGCTGACCTCTCTGTTGTGCCTAGGTAGGGCTGCGACATGTTGATCTTTCGAGGCCGGGCATGACCTAGAAAAGTGTGTCCGGACAAAGGGGATCGAGCATGTTGAGAAATGTGGTGCACCCCTGCAGGGAAGTTAATCTATTCGAATAGCCATGATCTTCGGTAACATGATGACTTGGAGTTGTACCTTGACCTTATGAAAACTAGAACTGGTTACTTAATAAAACACACCCTTTCAAGTGCCAGATACAACCCGGTGATCGCTCTCTAACAGGGTGACGAGGAGAGGATCGCCGGGAAGGATTATGCTACACGATGCTACTTGGTGAATGATAACCCACAAGTATAGGGGAATGCAACATCTTTCGAGGGTAGAGTATTCAACCCATATTTATTGATTCGACACAAGGGGAGCCAAAGAATATTCTCAAGTATTAGCAGCTGAGTTGTCAATTCAATCACACCTGGAAACTTAGTATCTGCAGCAAAGTATTTAGTAGCACAGTAATATGATAGTGGTGGTAATAGTAAAGACAACAAAAGTAATGTTTTTTGGTATTTTGTAGTGATTGTAACAGTAGCAGCAGGAAAATAAATAAGCGTAAACCAGTATATGGAAAACTCATAGGCACCGGACCAGTGATGGATAATTATGCCGGAAGCGGTTCATCATGTAACAGTCATAACATAGGGTGACATAGAACTAGCTCCAATTCATGAATGTAATGTAGGCATGTATTCCGTATATAGTCATACGTGCTTATGGAAAAGAACTGGCATGACATCTTTTGTCCTACCCTCCCGTGGCAGCGGGGTCCTATTGGAAACTAAGGGATATTAAGGCCTCCTTTTAATAGAGAACCGGAACAAAGCATTAGCACATAGTGAATACATGAACTCCTCAAACTATGGTCATCACCGGGAGTGGTCCCGATTATTGTCACTTCGGGGTTGCCGGATCATAACACATAGTAGGTGGCTATAGACTTGCAAGATAGGATCAAGAACTCGCATATATTCATGAAAACATAATAGGTTCAGATGTGAAATCATGCCACTCGGGCCCTAGTGACAAGCATTAAGCATAGCAAAGTCATAGCAACATCAATCTCAGAACATAATTTATACTAGGGATCAAACCCTAACAAAACTAACTTGATTACATGATAAATCTCATCCAACCCATCACCGTCCAGCAAGCCTACGATGGAATTACTCACGCACGGCGGTGAGCATCATGAAATTGGTGACGGAGGCTGGTTGATGATGACGACGGCGACGAATCCCCCTCTCCGGAGCCCCGAACGGACTCCAGATCAGCCATCCCGAGAGGTTTTAGGGCTTGGCGCCGGCTCCGTATCGTAAAATGCGATGATTTCTTCTCTCCCATTTTTCTCTCTCCGTAAGCGAATATATAGAGTTGGATTTGGCGTCGGAGGGTTTCCAGGGGGCCCACGAGGTAGGGGGGCTCGCCCTAGGGGGGGCGCCCCCCCACCCTCGTGAGAAGGGTGTGGGCCCCCTGGTCTTCATCTTTGGCGAGGATTTTTTATTGTTTTTTTTAAGATGTTCCGTGGAGTTTCAGGTCATTCCGAGAATATTTGTTTTCTGCACATAAAACAACATCATGGCAATTCTGCTGAAAACAGCGTCAGTCCGGGTTAGTTCCATTCACATCATACAAGTTAGAGTCCAAAACAAGGGCAAAAGTGTTTAGAAAAGTAGATACGACGGAGACGTATCAACTCCCCCAAGCTTAAACCCTTGCTTGTCCTGAAGCAATTCAGTTGACAAACTGAAAGAAAGAAAGAAAAACTTTTACAAACTATGTTTGCTCTTGTTGTTGTAACTATGTCAAGCCAACATTCAAGTTTTCAGCATAGATCATAACTAACCACATTTGCAATAATTTTCAGGTCTCATAATTACTCATATCAATAGCATAATCAACTAGCAAGTCATAATAATAAATCTCGGATGACAACACTTTCTCAAAACAATCATAATATGATATAACAAGATGGTATCTCGCTAGCCCTTTCTGAGACCGCAAAACATAAATGCAGAGCACCTTTAAAGATTAAGGACTGACTAGACATTGTAATTCATGGTAAAAGAGATCCAATCATAGTCATACCCAACATAGATTAATAGTGATGAATGCAAATGACAGCTGTGCTCTCCAGCTGGTGCTTTTTAGTAAGAGGGTGATGACTCAACATAAAAGTAAATGGATAGGCCCTTCGCAGAGGGAAATAGGGATTTGTAGAGGTGCCAGAGCTTGGTTTTGCAATAGAGATAAATTGTATTTTGAGCGGTATACTTTCATTGTCAACGAAACAACTAAGAGATGGCGATATCTTCCATGCTACACACATTATAGGCGGTTCCCAAACAGAATGGTAAAGTTTATACTCCACCTCCACCAACAAACATCAATCCATGGCTTGCTCGAAACAACGAGTATCTCCAACATACATCAGGTCCCAGGGGGAGTTTTATTTGCAATTAATTTTGATTTAGTTTGCATAAAGCATGGGACTGGGCATCCCGGTGACCAGCCATTTTCTCGTGAGTGAGGAGCGGAGTCCACTCCTCTTGAGAATAACCCGCCTAACACGGAAGATAAGGACAGCCTTGGTTGATACATGAGCTATTCGAGCATAGAAAACAGAATGTTTATTTGAAGGTTTAGAGTTTGGCACATACAAATTTACTTGGAACGGCAGGTAGATACCACATATAGGAAGGTATAGTGGACTCATCTGAAATAACTTTGGGGTTTAAGGGATTGGATGCACAAGCAGTATTCCCGCTTAGTACAAGTGAAGGCTAGCAAAAGACTGGGAAGCGACCAACTAGAGAGCGACAACAGCCATGTACATGCATTAAAATTAATAAACATTGGATGCAAGCATGAGTAGGATATAATACACCATGAACATAAATATCATGAAGGCTACGTTGATTTGTTTCAACTACATGCGTGAACATGTGCCAAGTCAAGTCACTTAAATCGTTCAAAAGGGGATACCACCCCATCTTACCACATCATAATTATCTCAATAGCATGTTGTCACACAAGGTAAACCATTATAACTCATAGCTAATCAAGCATGGCACAAGCAACTATGATCTCTAATTGTCATTGCAAACATGTTTATTCATAATAAGCTGAATCAAGAACGAGGGCTCATCATATTTACAAAAACAAAAGAGGTCGAGTCCATACCAGCTTTTCTCATCTCAGACAGTCCATCATATATCATCATAATTGCCTTTCACTTGCACGATCGAACGGTGTGAATAATAATAAGAGTGTACGTGCATTGGACTAAGCTAGAATCTGCGAGCATTCAATAAACGGGAGAAGACAAGGCAATATGGGCTCTTTGGTTGATTCAACAATAATGCATATAAGAGCCACTTCAACAATTTAATTATGGTCTTCTCCTACTGACCCCCAAAGAAAAGAAAAAAATAAAACTATTTACACGAGAAAGATCCCAACAAGCAAAAGAAGAACAGGAAATATTTTTGGGTTTTCTTTTTAATTATTACTACTATAGCAGAAAAATAAACTACTACTAATTTTTTTTGGTTTTTCTTAAGGTTTAACAAACACACAAGAAGAAAGCATAAAAGGAAATAAACTAGCATGGATGATACAATGAAAAAGTATGAGCACCGACATCTAGCAATGAGTGTGTGTGAACATAAACGTAATGTTGGTGAGGAATACGTACTCCCCCAAGCTTAGGCTTTTGGCCTAAGTTGGTCTATGGCCACGGCTGGCCTGGCTGATATCCATAATAATAGTTGTTGGGGTCGTACTGTGATGAGGAAGAATAGTTGGGATCATACTGATGTGCAGCGGTTATCGCCTGCTGAGCTGCAGCGTGGAGTCGAGCTGCCTCCGCTCTCCTCTCGTACTCTTCTGCCTCCTCTCTGGTAATAACATATCTTCTTTTTGTCTGTGAATCAAAGAAGGCAGGAGCAGGGAGAGTAATACAGAAAACACATTGTTTATTAAAAATTAAACGATATAAAAGAGGTGATTTAGGCCTCTCGACAAACTGGTGCGAAGCCATAGAGTTATAATGTAAATATGCAGGAGGCAACTCCGTATCACCCTCATGAATGTCTATTTCAAGAAAATGAGCTAAGCGGGTTGCATAAATTCCTCCAAAGAAATCTCCATTATGTCTATTATGATGCAACCTATGAGCTACAATGGCTCCCGTATGATAAGATTGGTCTCCTAACACAACACTCCTAAGAATGCTAAGATCAGGGACACACATGTGAGATGCTTCATCCTTAGCATTTATGCATCTACCGATGAAAAGAGCAAAATAATGTATAGTAGGAAAGTGAATGCTCCCTATGGTAGCCTGCGTTATATCTCTAGATTCCCCCACAGTTATACTAGTAAGAAAGTTTCTAAATTCAGATTTAGGGGAATCCCTAACACTGCCCATGATGGAAGTTTGCAAGCAGAAGTGAAATCCTCTAAGTCCATGGTATAAGATTTGTCATAGAGATCAAACATGACTGAAGGAGAATTACGCGAAGATGAATACTCAAACCTCCTCACAAATGAACTTGTGAGATCATGATACTGGGGGCATTTGTTAACCTCAAAATCCTCAAGACCGGCATTGCGCAAATATGCTTTGAATTCTTCTTTAATTCCCGCACGGTCCATAAAATTTTTCGACAGCCATTCAGAAGGCCGTACTGGAGCGTCTCTTGGTGGATCCTCGTCAGCATCGCGCATAGCAATCCTGGGTCCTTGCTTCTTAGAGGAACCACCTTGGAACATCTTCCTAAGCATATTGTTTTTCTCTGAAAAAATCTGAAATTTTTAGTAACTTCAAAATAAAAGTGAACCAACTTCAATAAAATTGATAGCAACTACTCCTACAAGTGCCTAGAGCCTATATCAAGCATTAGAACTACTTGGAACCATATAAATTTGACATGCAAGCTCAAGAACATGGTCACCTATGCAGCACAAATTTGCAAAGAATAAAGCAATAGAACAAAAACAAATTGGACCAATGGAGGAGTCACATACCAAGGAACAATCTCCCCAAGCAGTTTTGCGAGAGGTGCTTTGAGCAAGGAGATCGAAAATCACAGCAAAAGTGGTAGGAACTCGTGCTTGAGTTGGTTTTTCGGGTTTGTGTGAGACAAAGGAAGAAGATGGGTGCTGGGATAAGTGGAGGAGGGCCACCATGGGCCCATGAGGCAGGGGGCGCGCCCACCACCCTCGTGGCCAGGTGGCAGCTCCTCCCACAGTGATTTTTGCACAGTAAATCCTCAAATATTCCCGAAAGAAACATATTAAATTGGCATGTCATTCTGAGGACTTTTATTTTCAGGATATTTTTATATTGCACTGATAAATCAGGAAACAGACAGAAAAATACTATTTTTACTTTATTCCTACTAATTAACAAAAAGTATAGAAAGGGTACAGAAGGTTGTGCTTCTAGTTTCATCCATCTCATGCTCATCAAAAAGAATCCACTAATAAGGTTGATCAAGTCTTGTTAACAAACTCATTCCGATAATCATGAAACCGGAGAAATTTCGAATAACACTAAGTTACCTCAATGGGGATATGCACATCCCCTATAATAATTATATCATATTTCTTCTTGACAGTAGGAAGAGGAAATTCAAAACCTCCAAAAATAATCGATGGAATTTTTCCGATAGAATTGATACTATGAACTTGAGGTTGTTTCCTCGGAAAGTGTACCGTATGCTCATTACCATTAACATGAAAGGTGACATTGCCTTTGTTGCAATCAATAACAGCCCCTGCAGTATTAAGAAAAGGTCTTCCAAGAATAATAGACATACTATCATCCTCGGGAATATCAAGAATAACAAAGTCCGTTAAAATAGTAACGTTTGCAACCACAACAAGCACATCCTCACAAATACCGACAGGTATAGCAGTTGATTTATTATCCATTTGCAAAGATATTTCAGTAGGTGTCAACTTATTCAAGTCAAGTCTACGATATAAAGAGAGAGGCATAACACTAACACCGGCTCCAAGATCACATAAAGCAGTTTTAATATAATTTCTTATAATGGAGCAAGGTATAGTAGGTACTCCGGGATCTCCAAGTTTCTTTGGTATTCCACCCTTAAAAGTATAATTAGCAAGCATGGTGGAAATCCCAGCTTCCGGTATCTTTCTTTTATTAGTAATGATATCCTTCATATATTTAGCATAAGGATTTGTTTTGAGAACATTAGTTAATCGCATACGCAAAAAGATAGGCCTAATCATTTCAGCAAAGCGCTCAAAATCCTTATCATCCTTTTTCTTGGATGGTTTTGGAGGAAAAGGCATGGGTTTCTGAACCCAAGGTTCCCTTTCTATACCATGTTTCCTAGCAACAAAGTCTCTTTTATCATAACGTTGATTCTTTGATTGTGGGTTATCAAGATCAACAGCAGGTTCAATTTTTACATCATTGTTATTGCTAGGTTGAGCATCATCATGAACATCATCATTAATATTTTCATTAGGTTCATGTTCGTTACCAGATTGTGTTTCAGCATCAGACATAGATATATCATTTGTATTATCAGGTGGTTCAGCAATAGGTTCACTAGAAGTTTGCACAGTTCTATCATTTTTCTTTTTCTTCTTTTTAGAAGAACTAGGAACATCAATATTATTTCTCTGAGAATCTTGCTCGATTCTCTTAGGGTGGCCTTCAGGATACAGAGGTTCCTGAGTCATTCTACTAGTTCTAGTAGCCACTCTAACAGCATAATTATTTTTCTTACTATTCATTTCATCAAGCACTTCTTTTTGAGCTTTAAGTACTTGTTCTACTTGAGTGGTAACCATAGAAGCATGTTTGCTAACAAGTTTAAGTTCACCTTTAATATTAGCCATATAATCACCCAAGCATCTAATCATATAAGCATTTTCTTTTAATTGTCTACCAAAATAAGCATTGAAGTCATCTTGCTTAAACATAAAGTTATCAAACTCATCCAAGCACTCACTAGCAATTTTAGTAGGAGGGACTTCAGCTTTATCATATCTATAGAGAGAATTTACCGTTACTACCTGTGTCGGGATATCGGAATCAGGAGGTTCTTCAATAAATAAAGAATTGAGATCATATGTTTCTTCAACAGGCGGTATATTAAGACCATGTATTTCTTCAATAGGAGGTAAATTCTTAACGTCTTCAGCTTTAATACCTTTCTCTTTCATAGATTTCTTTGCCTCTTGAATATCTTCGGGACTGAGAAATAGAACACCTCTCTTCTTCGGAGTTGGTTTAGGAATAGGCTCAGTAATTGGAGCAGGAGCTAGCTCAGGAGGTGCCCAATTATTTTCATTTGTCAACAAATTATTCAATAGAATTTCAGCTTTATCTGGTGTTCTTTCCCTAAAAAGAGAACCACCACAACTATCCAGGTAACCTCTGGAAGCATCGGTTAGTCCATTATAAAAGATATCAAGTATTTCAGGTTTCTTAAGAGAATGATCAGGCAAAGCATTAAGTAACTTGAGAAGCCTCCCCCAAGCTTGTGGGAGACTCTCTTCTTTAATTTGCACTAAGTTGTATATTTCCCTCAAAGCAGCTTGTTTCTTATGAGCAGGGAAATATTTAGCAGAGAAGTAATAAATCATATCCTAGGGACTACGCACACAACCAGGATCAAGAGAATTAAACCATATCTTAGCATCACCCTTTAATGAGAATGGAAATATTTTGAGTATTTAAAGGTAACGCGATCTCTCATCATTAGTGAACAGGGCAGCTATATCATTTAACTTAGTAAGATGTGCCACAACAGTTTCAGATTCATAGCCATAAAACGGATCAGATTCAACCAAAATAATTATATCAGGATCAACAGAGAATTCATAATCCCTATCAGGAACGCAAATAGGTGACGTAGCAAAAGCAGGATCGGGTTTCATTTTATCTCTAAGTGATTCTTTGTTCCATTTAATTAATAACCTCTTAAGCTCATATCTATCCCTACAAGCTAAAATAGCGGCAGAAGATTCCATATCAAAAAGACAACCCTCAGGAATATCAGGCATATTTTCATCATCACTTTCATCATCGTATTCAGATTCAATAATTTCTTTTTCTCTAGCCCTAGCAATTTGTTCATCAAGAAATTCACTAAGGGGAACAGTAGTATCAGGCACAGAAGCAGTTTCATCATAAGTATCATGCATAGCAGAAGTGGCATCATCAATAACATGCGACATATCAGAACGAACAGCAGAAGCAGATGTAGGTGTCGCAAACTTACTCATAACAGAAGGTGAATCAAGTGCGGAGCTAGATGGTAGTTCCTTACCTCCCCTCGTAGTTGAGGGATAGATCTTGGTTTTTGGATCTCTCAAGTTCTTCATAATGATAAGCAGATATAAATCCCAAGTGACTCAAAGAATAGAGCTATGCTCCCCGGCAACAGCGCCAAAAATTAGTCTTGATAACCCACAAGTATAGGGGATCGCAACAACTTTCGAGGGTAGAGTATTCAACCCAAATTTATTGATTCGACACAAGGGGAGCCAAAGAATATTCTCAAGTATTAGCAACTGAGTTGTCAATTGAACCACACCTGGAAACTTAGTATCTGCAGCAAAGTATTTAGTAGCACACTAATATGATAGTGGTGGTAATAGTAACAAAAGTAAAGACATCAAAAGTAATGTTTTTGGTATTTTGTAGTGATTGTAATAGTAGTAGCAGGAAAGTAAATAAGCGTAAACCAGTATATGGAAAACTCGTAGGCACCGGATTAGTGATGGATAATTATGTCGGATGCGGTTCATCATGTAACAGTCATAACATAGGGTGACACAGAACTAGCTCCAATTCATCAATGTAATGCAGGCATGTATTCCGTATTTAGTCATACGTGCTTATGGAAAAGAACTTGCATGACATCTTTTGTCCTACCCTCCCATGGCAGCGGGGTCCTATTGGAAACTAAGGGATATTAAGGCCTCCTTTTAATAGAGAACCGGAACAAAGCATTAGCACATAGTGAATACATGAACTCCTCAAACTATGGTCATCACCGGGAGTGGTCCCGATTATTGTCACTTCGGGGTTGCCGGATCATAACACATAGTAGGTGACTATAGACTTGCAAGATAGGATCAAGAACTCACATATATTCATGAAAACATAATAGGTTCAGATCTAAAATCATGGCACTCGGGCCCTAGTGACAAGCATTAAGCATAGCAAAGTCATAGCAACATCAATCTCAGAACATAATGGATACGAGGGATCAAACCCGAACAAAACTAACTCGATTACATGATAAATCTCATCCAACCCATCACCGTCCAGCAAGCCTACGATGGAATTACTCACGCACGGCGGTGAGCATCATGAAATTGGTGATGGAGGATGGTTGATGATGACGACGGCGACGAATCCCCCTCTCCGGAGCCCCGAACGGACTCCAGATCAGCCCTCTCGAGAGGTTTTAGGGCTTGGCGGCAGCTCCGTATCGTAAAACGTGATGATTTCTTCTGTCCCATTTTTTCTCTCCGAAAGCGAATATATAGAGTTGGAGTTGGCGTCGGAGGGTTTCCAGGGGGCCCACGAGGTAGGGGCGCCCTAGGGGGGGCGCGCCCCCACCCTCGTGAGAAGGGTGTGGGCCCCCTGGTCTTCATCTTTGGCGAGGATTTTTTATTGTTTTTTTCTAAGATGTTCCGTGGAGTTTCAGGTCATTCCGAGAATATTTGTTTTCTGCACATAAACATGATGGCAATTCTGCTGAAAACAGCATCAGTTCGGGTTAGTTCCATTCAAATCATACAAGTTAGAGTCCAAAACAAGGGCAAAAGTGTTTGGAAAAGTAGATACGACGGAGACGTATCAGTGAACTTACCACCTACTCTCTTCTACATGTTGCAAGATGGAGGTTGCCAGAAGCGTAGTCTTCGATAGGTGTCGTGGAATTGTCATGGCAGATGTCCTCTTGCAAGGACTTAATTATGGAGCCATCGCAACTAGGAAGCTTAAAGGGGTTAATCGGGACAAAGGACATGCGAGGTTTATACTAGTTCAGCCCCTTGCGGTGAAGGAAGGCCTACGTCTAGTTGGGTTGGTATTGCTTGAGGTTTCGATGACCAGGGAGCGAGATATTCTATGCCCGGTTCTCGATTGGTTGTTTCTTGCCCTAAGCCACCGGCGGGTCGTTCCCTTATATACACGGGTTGACGCTCTACGGCCTACAGAGTCCCGGCCGGCTCATAAACAGTGTCTGGCTCGGTGACTAGTTACCTCTACCTTATGTTACAAGTCATGCCATTACGGCGGTTTGTCTCTATGGGCCTTAAGCTCTATGAACCGCCATCCTCACGCTGGGTCTTGGGCTTCCTTTACGATGAGTCTTCTTTGCATAACCCGGCCCCTCCTGGCCGGCTTACTCAAATAGTTATATCCCCAACATTAGGCCCCAGATTGATTTGGACCGGTTCATGTCAATCTTAAAATACCTTAAGAATCAGTCCTTCTGTCTTCTATCCGTGAAAAAGGTCATAACCCATTGTGACGTCATCTTCTGGATCCGGGTTAACCCACCGTGACATCATCTTTTAATTAAATCCTTATCTTGTTTCATCATATCTTCAATGGATCTTAGCCTTAACTGACCATCCCGAAAATCGAGGCGTCGGGGTCGTTGTAAAATGATATTCCGTCTCCTCGTTTCTCACGCCGTCTTGGTCGACCCCTCCTTATAAATAGATGCGACCTAGGTCTTTTTCATGTCCTTCAGTCGTCTTCTTCCTCGCACCTCCTTCTTTGCTGCTCAAGCTCCGCCGCCGCCGCCGTCGACCCCCTCGTCTTCACCGACTCAGGCCGCTGCATCACCCAGATTCTGACCAGAAAACGACGGCGACCCTCCGTAGTTCTTCCGCATCTGTGAGTTCCTCTTTTCCCCCTTCTCAGATCAGTATTGAAACCGTTTTGAGTTCGTCGTCGTTCATTGCCGCCCGACGCAAACCTCCATTAGTTCTCACCTCCAATGCCTTGTTTAGATTATAAAAACAACTTAGAACTGCTGCGGAAAATGTTTGTGCTTATCCTGTATGAGAACAGATCTTATTTCCCTTGTTTTGGAAGCCCTCCACGAGTATATGAACTTCTCTGTACTGTTTTAGGTCTAGAAATATTTTCCTTTCCAGAGCATCATTTGATCCAAAATAATGATTGCAACTTGTGAAACCTGTTTGTTCCACACTTAGCCAAAAAACTGCGTCTGTTGACCCTGTTTCAGCCATAATAGTTCATGTGACCGGTTTAAGATAATACCGGCTGTCAGCACCGCTTGCTTCTGACGACTTAAGAAAACCTTAATCATCTTTAATACCTACAGCTGTTATACATTATCACATAGTTACCTGTATGTCGTTAGGCCCCTTCTTAAGCCGCCATCTTAAATAACCCAATAATGTTTTATTCTCCGGGTTATAATAAACCGGAAAAATTTCCTTTATCTTGTTGTAGGCTTCAATTTACCCAATGGCACCCAAAGCTGTTAAACCTCTGGTTACCTGCAACTAGGTCCCATCCATTGTTACAGAGAGCAAATTGTCCGAGTTTGTAAAGTCTGGCCATATGCCCAAGAAGGATGTCATGTCTTATCATGCTCCTGAACCGTTTGAAGAGAAACCTCAACCCAAGGAAGGGGAGGTGATCATTTTTACCGATCACATGAGCCGGGAATTTGCTCCTCCATTTTCAAAATTGTTTAGAGACGTTCTGCACTTCTTTGACTTAAGACCTCAAGACATCGGGCCCAATTCTGTGTCAAATATCTGCAACTTCCAAGTTTTCTGTGAGGTCTACCTTGGAGAAGAACCCAGCCTACTTTTGTTCAGGGAATTGTTCTATTTAAACCGGCAGAATGAGCGGGCCAACGGGCCCAGTCTGGAGCTTGGTGGCATATCGATTCATAGGCGGAGAGACTGCCTGTTCCCTTATGTTGAATTACCAAGTCATCCAAAGGACCGGAACCAGACATGGTTCTACTGCCAAGATACTTCTCTGGCTGGTGAAAACCCGCTGCCCGGCTTCCGTGCATTGCGCCTTGAACCTACTCACCCGCTGCCGGATAAGTTGACTGCTATTGAACGTCTGCCACTCACCCCCAAGATCAAGAAGATTAAAGCTCTTTTAGGGAACAACTTAGATGGCATTGACCTGGTCCGAGTCTGGGTTGCTTGGAGAATAATTCCGTTAAGCCGCCGCCCCGGCTTAATGTGTAATTATTCAGGCAAGAAAGATGACCCTCAGCGTCATAGTCCTGACGACTTACCAGATGACGTAGTGGAAGCTACAACTCAGTCTTTGTTGAAAGAGGGCATAGTGAATAGTAACGCTTTCGGCTTACTACCTTTTTGCCAGAAGAACCCGGCCCCTGCAGTAAGTTTCCAGCCGTCGGGTTATTTTTTACCATGTTATACTGTATTCTTACGCATAACCCTTTATAACCTTTTACAGGCAAATGATAACTTCTGGAAAATCCAATATGATCATGAGGCGGCCAAGAGGGCCGAAAGGAAAACCGCCAAGCCCACCACTTCAAGGAAAAGGAAGCCAAGCACTTCTGAGTTGTTTCAGCTTGATGATACTGATGATAATGAGGAAGAGGTAACTTTTTAATTTCCCTTTCTCCTTTATCACTGCTTTACTGATATTGGCCTTCTTTCAGGGAGACACAGGCAACAGCCAACCCATTGAGGAAGAGGTAATTATAATCTCCTCCGACTCCGAACTTCGGCCGCGTTAGAAAATTCGAAGAGTAACCCAGAAAGTAAGATTTTCACACCCTTTGGCTTACCAAGATCCTGACTTTCTTTTGAAGCAACAACAATTTGAAAACTGGAGGCAGACCCGGACCAGCAAGGATGCAGAGCTATCCTCCGGCTTGCCTGACACAACCCGGAAGCGTCAGACTGAGGTTATCTCCAATTTATACCCTTTTTTACCTTTGGCGGGTCTAATCCGTCAACCTCTCAATTCCTCTGACTCCAATTACCAGGATACCTCTCCTTCATCCGGCGAGTCCATGCAATCAAACATGCCGGCTTTTAAGACTGCCCCTGGGTAATATCAATTTATTCACCTTATGTTTATCTTTCTTCATGTTTCTTTACTTATTTCTCTGCTTTGTCCACAGCGTGCAGGTTAAGCCAGGAAGAAAACCAAGAAAGATAAACCGGCCCAAACCCCTGTGGTGACTGAACCGGAACAGGGTATAGCTGCTCCCGACTCTTCCACACATCAACCGCCGCCTGAGCCGGCTCAAGACATTGCAGCAAGAGCCGGAGCAATAGCCGCTTTGAGTCGGGCCAAAGCCTGGTTACCAGAGCTAGACCCTGCCGACATCGCTCTTGGGTATCCAAGTCTAAAGGAGGATGGCACTCCATTTGATGAAAAGGATTTCACCACCTGCGTGAGGGATATACGCCCTGTGGCCACTCAAATTGGAAACAACACTGACCTCACCAAGTGTCAGCCGGGTTATGACAAGGAGAATTGGAGAATCCCCACGCCGAATTATGACGATGTCAGCTTGATCCCTCCAATCCGTAAGCACACCTTTGCCCCTGAAGTCGACCCAGCCGGTTTAATAGATGATGAAGCTAAGTTTGAGGCCTTGAGTGGCATTGACTGGGCCTCATCATCCTTCCAGGACAAAGCAGCCGGCGGAGAGGCGGAGAAGGATAACCCGGAAGCTTCAAGTCAACCCCAAGAGTAGATTGCCAGGCACCACCTGCTTATGTCGTTATAGAAAAACAATGCCGCATCATTCAGACTCGGGGAGTCTTGTAACAGAGTAGAAAATACTTTGAGTTTTGCTATGCCTTTGCGCACGCTTATGGCCCTTAATACTTGCATAAGCCGCCGTCACTATGCACTTTGTAGTTTATATGAATCTGTTATGTCCTTTGCAGAAATGTCTTGCATTTCCCTGTCATGCTTACAACTGCTTTTCCGGCTTATATAAGCCAACCCCCGAGGGTAAGTTTAACTCCTGAAAATTGGCACATAAAAGTTCACCTGGTACTTAACAACCTGATGTAAACAGTATTAATCCTGGAGGATTGCAATGTATTCCATTGTATTTTCAAGAGGGTCACAAGATATCCAATGTTGATACTTGTAAAATATGATGAACAAAATTCAAGGGTTTCTGATTCGAATACGATCAGTGAACCGTTCCAAAGGGGTTGGGCTAAGGTTCGGATACGATCTGTTAGCCCCCAGTGGCTGTGGCGATGCCGATCAAGTGGGTATCGACAGCTATGTTCTCTTTGGTTCGAATACGACCTATGTTTGAACAGGAAGCCCCCAAGTGACCATAAGAGTTGTTTAATGACGCTGATTCGAATACGATCCACGTCAGACCCAAAGGGGTTAAGCTATGATTCAAATATGATCAAGAAGCCCCCAAGTGGGTTTGGCAGTATGCCGATCAAGTGGGTATCGACAGCTATGCTCTCTTTGGTTCGAATACGACCTATGTTTGAATAGGAAGCCCCCAAGTGATCACGGCTAGATTCAGATATGATCATAAGCTGGACCAAAGGAAAGCCGGATTCAGATATGATCCGCTTTTCCTTGGTTATCTCCACCACTTGGCAAAGAAAACACATAAACCTTTTTGGGAGTGGAAAAAAGGACAGAGGTCCTGCTTTATTGCTTTATGTAATATACATAGTATAAGTATATACGCATTAGAGCCGATGGCTCAAGTATAATAAGGCTGAAGATGAGCGATGTTCCACGGCCGACGGGTCTCCTCCTCCGACTTACGTGAGTCTTTGTGCTCCCGAACATCGATAAGGTAGTATGATCCATTGTTCAGATTCTTGCTGACCACAAAGGGTCCTTCCCAAGGAGGGGATAGCTTGTGCATGTCAGATTGATCCTGGATGAGTCGGAGCACTAAGTTGCCTTCCTGAAAGGTTCTGGATATAACCTGGCGGCTGTGGTAGCGGCGCCGGTCTTGCTGGTAAATCGCCGAGCGGGCTATTGCCAAGTCTCGCTCTTCATCCAACAGGTCAAGTGCGTCTTGCCGAGCTTTTTCATTGTCTTCCTCAACATAAGCCTCCACACGGGGTGAGTCATGACGGATGTCACTTGGTAGGACCGCCTCTGCTCCATACACCATAAAGAAAGGCGTGTAACCCGTAGATCTGTTAGGTGTAGTATTGATGCTCCAAAGTACAGAAGGTAACTCCTCCACCCAACAACCCGGCGTCCGCTGCAAAGGGACCAAGAGCCGGGGCTTGATACCCCTCAAGATTTCTTGATTAGCTCGTTCTGCTTGACCATTGGATTGAGGGTGAGCCACAGCTGAAACGTCAAGCCGGATATGCTCTCGTTGACAAAACTCTTCCATAGCTCCTTTGGAGAGGTTAGTGCCATTATCAGTTATAATGCTGTGTGGAAAACCAAAGCGAAAAATCACCTTTTTCATAAACTGGACCGCCGTGGCTACATCACACTTACTGACTGGCTCCGCCTCCACCCACTTTGTGAACTTGTCAACCGCCACCAAGAGGTGCGTCTTTTTATCCTTGGACCTTTTGAAAGGCCCGACCATATCAAGCCCCCAGACTGCAAATGGCCAAGTAATTGGAATCATCCTCAATTCTTGAGCCGGCACATGGGCTCGTCGTGAGAATTTCTGACATCCGTCACATTTACTGACCAGGTCTTCTGCATCAGCATGAGCCGTCAGCCAATAAAACCCATGACGGAAAGCTTTGGCCACAAGAGATTTTGAGCCGGCGTGATGACCACAATCGCCTTCATGAATCTCACGAAGGATCTCCTGACCCTCTGTAGGTTACACGCAACATTGAAATGCTCCAGTGACGCTGCAGTGATGTAACTCGCCATTGACAATTGTCATGGACTTGGACCGCCGGGCGATTTGTCTTGCCAAGGTCTCATCTTCAGGCAACTCTCCCCGGGTCATGTAAGCCAAACAAGGCACTGTCCAATCCGGGATAACGTGGAGAGCCGCCACCAGTTGTGCCTCCGGGTCTGGTACTGCCAGATCTTCCTCTGTAGGTAACTTAACAGAAGGATTATGCAAAACATCAATAAAGGTGTTAGGCGGCACCGGCTTACGCTGAGACCCCAGCCGGCTTAAGGCATCAGCCTCATTCTTCCTTCGATCAATGTGTTCCACCACATAACCCTTGAAATGTCCAGCCACAGCATCGACTTCACGACGGTAAGCCACCATAAGAGGATCTCTAGAGTCCCACTTGCCTGACACCTGTTGAGCCACAAGGTTTGAGTCTCCCAAGCATCTTACCCGGCTCAAGTTCATCTCCTGGGCCATCCGGAGACCATGGAGTAGGGCCTTGTACTCAGCTGCATTGTTAGTACAAGGAAACATAAGCCGGAGCACATAACAAAATTTGTCACCTCGAGGGGAAGTTAACACGACTCCAGCCCCCGAGCCTTCCAACTGTCTGGACCCATCAAAGTGAATAGTCCAATAAGTGTTATCGAGCTTCTCCTCAGGTGCCTGTAGCTCTCTCCAGTCATTGATGAAATCCACCAAAGCTTGAGACTTAATGGCAGTGTGTGGTACGTACTTCAGACCATGAGGCCCGAGCTCGATGGCCCACTTGGCGACTCGTCCTGTAGCCTCTCTGTTCTGAATAATGTCTCCCAAGGGGGCAGAACTTACCACAGTGATAGGGTGACCTTGGAAGTATTGCTTCAGCTTCCGGCTTGCCATGAACACCCCGTAAACAAGTTTCTGCCAATGAGGATATCTTTGTTTTGACTCGATGAGTACTTCACTGACATAATAAACCGGCCGTTGAACCGGATGTTCCTTACCAGCCTCCTTGTGCTCTACCACAATTGCCACACTGACGGCTCGTGAATTAGCAGCCACATATAACAGCAAAGGTTCTTTGTCAATGGGAGCTGCAAGAACTGGCGGCTCAGATAACTGCCTCTTCAAATCCTCAAAAGCAGCATTAGCAGCATTACTCCAGACAAAGGTGTCTGCCTTCTTCATCAGTTGGTACAGCGGTAGGGCCTTCTCACCTAACCGGCTTATGAACCGGCTTAAAGCGGCAACATGACCCGCCAGTCGCTGAACATCATTGATGCATGCCGGTTTAGCCAAAGAAGTGATTGCCTTAATCTTCTCCGGATTAGCCTCGATGCCCCTGTTTGAGACCAAGAATCCCAAAAGCTTGCCTGCAGGCACACCAAATACACACTTCTCCGGGTTAAGCATCGTTTTGTGAACCCGGAGATTGTCAAAGGTTTCTCTGAGATCAGATATCAAGGTTTCCGCCTCTCTGGATTTCACCACTATGTCATCCACATAAGCATGAACATTGCGCCCAATCTGATTGTGGAGACAATTCTGTACACACCGTTGATAAGTCGCCTGGGCACTCTTGAGCCCAAAAGGCATAGACACGTAGCAGAAGGCTCCAAACAGAGTGATGAAAGCCGTCTTCTCCTGGTCCTTAATTGCCATCTTGATCTGATGATAACCAGAGTAAGCATCCAAAAAGCTCAAACGCGCACAACCCGCCGTAGCATCAATGATTTGATCAATACGGGGGAGAGCGAAAGGATCAGCTGGACAAGCCTTATTTAAGTCCGTGTAATCCACACACATCTGCCAGGTGCCGTTTTTCTTGAGCACGAGCACCGGGTTAGCCAACCACTCCGGGTAAAAAACTTTGACAATGAACCCAGCCGCCAAGAGCCGGGCGACCTCTTCTCCTATAGCTTTTCGTCGTTCCTCATTGAATCTCCGCAGAAACTGCCTGACCGGCTTATACTTCGGATCAATATTAAGAGTGTGCTCAGCGAGTCCTCTCGGTACACCCGGCATGTCAGAAGGATTCCATGCAAAGATGTCCCGGTTCTCACGGATGAACTCGATGAGCGCGCTTTCCTATTTAGGATCCAAGTTGGCACTGATGCTGAATTGCTTAGAGGAATCGCCCGGAGTAAAATCAACAAGCATAGTCTCTGCAGCCGATTTAAACTTCATGGCCGTGTCATGCTCCGTAGTCGGCTTCTTGAGAGAGGTTATATCCGCTGGGTCAACGTTATCTTGATAAAATTTGAGCTCCTCTACTGCACAGACAGACTCGGCATAAGCCGCATCGCCTTCTTCGCATTCCAGGGCCACCTTTCGGCTTCCATGCACGGTGATGGTACCCTTGTAACCCAGCATCTTGAGCTGTAAATAAACATAACACGGCTGCACCATAAACTTGGCATAAGCCGGCCGCCCGAACAAAGCGTGATATGGACTCTTGATTTTTACCACTTCAAAAGTTAACTTTTCCGCCCTAGAATCATGCTCGTCTCCAAAGGCCACCTCTAGCTCAATCTTACCCACAGGATACGCCGATTTACCAGGCACCACTCCATGGAAGACGGTGTTGGAAGTCTTTAAATTCTTGTCAGTTAAGCCCATGCGCCGAAAGGTCTCATAATAGAGGATGTTGATGCTGCTACCTCCATCCATGAGTACCTTAGTAAATTTATAACCACCAACCTGCGGTGCCACTACCAAGGCCAGTTGGCCCGGATTATCAACCCGGGGAGGGTGATCCTCCCTGCTCCAGACAATAGGCTGTTCCGACCACCTCAAGGAACGAGGGACTGCCGACTCAATAGAATTCACCGTCCTCCTATGAACTTTCTGATCACGTTTACACAAACTTGTGGTAAACACGTGATACTGCCCACTGTTTAGCTGTTTTGGATGGCTCTGATAACCCGACTGCTGCTGCTGCTGACCTCCTTGACCAGACTGCTGTTGATTATAACCACCCTGGCTTCCCTGAAAACTGGATCCTGAACCGCCGCCCGGGCCATGAAAGCCGCCAGCTCCTGAGCCGCCGCCTGGGCCTTGATTGCCATCAAACGCATTAGAATTCTTGAAAGCCTTCATGATTGTGCAATCCTTCCATAAATGAGTCACTGGTCATTCCCGGGTGCCGTGTTTCGGGCAGGGCTCATTGAGTAGTTGCTCAAGAGACGGACCTGACCCGCCAAACCGAGGGGGTGGCTTTCCTTTGCGCTTCTGATTGTTACCCTGTGCATTGGCCGCAAATTCCGAGTTACCGTCCGCCTTACGCTTATTGCCTCCTTGACTCGCCGGGTTATGCTGCTGACCCTTTCCGTTATCGTTCTTCTTTCCCTTCCCTGTCTTTCCTCATCAGACGCGGGATCCTTAGTACTATCAGAATCGGCATACTTGACTAAAGCCGCCATCAGCGTCCCCATATCGTTGCAATCACGCTTAAGGCGCCCCAGTTTCTGTCTCAGAGGCTCAAAGCGGCAATTCTTCTCCAGCATGAGAACTGTTGAGCCGGCATCCATCTTGTCAGACGAATGTATTATATCTTTGACCCGGCGCACCCAATGAGTCATAGATTCACCTTCCTCCTGCTTACAATTTGCCAGGTCCACAATCGACATAGACTGCTTGCAAGTGTCCTTGAAGTTCTGGATGAAACGGGCCTTTAGCTCCGCCCATGAACTAATGGAATTGGGTGGCAAACCCTTTAACCAAGAACGGGCCATTCCGTCCAACATCATGGTGAAGTATTTAGCTATCGCTTCATCACTAACCTCCAGCAGCTCCATGGCCATCTTGTAACTTTCAATCCACGCCCCAGGCTGTAAATCGGCCGTATAATTCGGCACCTTTCGAGGTCCCTTCAAATCCTTGGGCAAACGTACATTACGTAGAGCCGGTACCAGACAAGGAACTCCTCCGGTTCTAGTAGCAACACCCGCCTCAACGGAAGTCGTCGGGTAAGCCGGTGAGTCCTGTTGGGCTGCTAGCTGAGCCGCTAGTTGAGCCGCCCGCTCGTCCTCCTGACGTATCTGATCCTGAACCGGGTTATACCCACCGGGTTGGTTCTGGCGCTGAGCGCTACTTGACAAGGCCTCTGACTCCATGTGTCTACTGTAACTCGGGCTCCGGTTTTGATGAGGCGGAGCTAACCAGGGCGGAGGAGTTGAGTGAATCCTGTCCCGACTGTAGGAGTAGATCTCTTGCTGAGCCAGGGCTGTTTGGACAAGTTCCCTGATCCTCCGGGTTTCCACCGCTGTCGGATCATCACCATCTACTAGGAGAGCCGCCAAACTGTTGATGCTGCGATTAAGTTCTCCATGGGGTTGGAGAAGTGACCCTGTGGTATTGGTACGTAATGGGGTGGTGCCATATTGCCGTGAAGAGGCGCCGTCACCGGAGGCTGGACTGGGCCTCCCGCTCTGGATGTCATAAACTAATTTGCACCTGGCGGGTTACTTGGGCCGGCCCCGGGTGTAGCAAAGAGATTCCGATGATCATAAATCTGAGGTAAACGGGACTGAGTTTTCTGATGTCTCCTCCTCATTACCTCATTAGATGCGTTCAAGCTCAACGTGAGCTGAAAAGCCTATGCCTGAAGTTGCTGCGCCCGTACGTCCAAAGCCGCCCGCTCTGTGGCTAATCTAGTATCTTCAGCTGCTAAGGTTTCCCTGGCCCGGGCGATCTCATCGCGAACCTGTGCCACCTCTGCCTCATGCTCAGATTGGTTCGTAGGGACGACTGTAGCAGTTAACAAGGCCGTAAGTTTATCCATGAGATCCATCAGCACCTGAGCCGGTGAGCACACAGGGCCTCCTGCCCCGGCTGCTCCTAACCCGGACATTATCGCTGCTGAGGCCGTAGAATTTTGGCCGGGTTGAGTACCAGGCATGAAGACTCCTGCCCAGTTTGGCGACTCTGAGGGGTCCTGAATAGTGCTGCCATTGGAACAGCCCCCAAGCACACCATCTTGAACTTGATATAGCGAATCTGTTGAGCCGACGGACGAATCACCGTCAGGGAGGACGGCCGGCTCACCATCACCTTCAGATCCTTCAGAAAGTTCACCTCCGTGGATGCAACCCACAAAGGCACGCTTCACGATGGGTTGACCTCGGGCGCGTTTCGCAAGCTGAGCCGTCTTGACGAGGTCGGTGCAGCTGTCCGGCTCAGGGCCCGGCTCACCAATCCGGCCGATGAAGACGTGAATTCCGCCAAAGGGGACCCGGTACCCGTACTCAATTGAGCCGGCGTCGGGGCCCCAGCCTTCGTCGTCGATGTAGATCTTGTCGCGACGACTCTTGGTCATCCGGCCAACTGTGTATCCCTTGAGCCCTTCGAAGCTGCCCTTCAAGAACTCAAATCCACCATGCGCTGGCCCCACGGTGGGCGCCAACTGTCGTGGAATTGTCACGGCAGATGTCCTCTTGCAAGGACTTAATCGCGGAGCCATCGCAACTAGGAAGCTTAAAGGGGTTAATCGGGACAAAGGCCATGCGAGGTTTATACTAGTTCAGCCCCTTGCGGTGAAGGAAGGCCTACGTCTAGTTGGGTTGGTATTGCTTGAGGTTTTGATGACCAGGGAGCGAGATACGCTATGCCCGGTTCTCGATTGGTTGTTTCTTGCCGTAAGCCGCCGGCGGGTCGTTCCCTTATATACACGGGTTGACGCCCTGCGGCCTACAGAGTCTCGGCCGGCTCATAAACAGTGTCCGGCTCGGTGACTAGTTACCTCTACCTTATGTTACAAGTCATGCCATTACGGCGGTTTGTCTCTATGGGCCTTAAGCTCTATGAACCGCCATCCTCACGCTGGGTCTTGGGCTTCCTTTATGATGAGTCTTCTTTGCATAACCCGACCCCTCTTGGCCGGCTTACTCAAATAGTTATATCCCCAACAATAGGACTAGCTATCCCCCTCTTATTCCGGCATTCTGCAGTTCAGTCCACATATGATACCCTTATTCCATTTGGTACCAATGCATACATATGTAGTGTAGCTCCTTGCTTGCGAGTACTTTGGATGAGTACTCACGGTTGCTTTGCTCCCCCTTTTCCTCGTCCTATACCCGATTGCTGCGACCAGACGATGAAGCCCAGGAGCCAGACGCACCGTCGACACGACTCCTACTACACTGGAGGTGTCTACTACTACGTGTAGCCCACTGACGATGACCATGAGTAGTTTAGGAGGATCCCAGGCAGGAGGCCTGTGCCTCTTTCGATCTGTATCCCAGTTTGTGCTAGCCTTCTTAAGGCAAACTTGTTTACTTATGTCTGTACTCAGTTAGTGTTGCTTCCGCTGACTCATATATGATCGAGCTCTTGTATTTGCGCCCTCAAGGCCCCTGGCTTGTAATATGATGCTTGTATGACTTATTTTATTTGTAGAGTTGTGTTGTGATATCTTCCCGTGAGTCCCTGATCTTGATCGTACATGTTTGCGTGTATGATTAGTGTATGATTGAATCGGGGGCGTCACACTTAAATTGAAGATGCCTGGGCCCAAAGGTGTGATTACGGTCATTGGGAACAGACAGAGAGCAGAAGAATGTCTTCAGAAAGGGTCCAAGATCACTGACGAGCAGATGGCAGTGGTGGAGTTGGAGGAATACAAGAAGAACGCTGATCTGAGTGATTTGCTCCGCACAAAGAAGCCTGCTTCTGAGTCTGCTTTTCAGTTGGCGGGCGAGACGAAACCAGTTCACATTCACCCGGAAGATCCCACGGCTGCTCCGACCCATATCTCAACGACACTCGACAGCAAATAGGAAGCCACGCTCATCTAGTTCCTTCGTGGGAACTGGGACATCTTCACATGGAAACCTTCAGACATGCCAGGTGTACCCAGGGGAGTGGCTGAGCATCGTTTGTGTGTCGACTCCAAAGCCAAACCAGTTAAAGAGCATCTCTGTCAGTCCGCCATGGAAAAGAGGAAGGCGATTGGCGAGGAAGTGGCTCAGCTCCTGGCAGCCGAGTTCATCCGCGAGATATACCACTCTGAGTGGCTCGCCAACATCGTCATGGTACCCAAGAAGGATAATTCACTTCGTATGTGTATTGATTTCAAGCATATCAATCGGGCCTACCCGAAAGATCATTTTCTGCTCCCCCGCATCGATCAGATAGTCGACTCGACTGTGGGGTGCGAGCGTTTGTCTTTTCTGGATGCGTACTCCGGGTACCATCAGATCCGACTATATGGGCCCGACGAAATAAAGACAACCTTCATCACCCCATTCGGGTGTTTTTGCTATATCACCATGCCATTCGGTCTCAAAAACGCCGGTGCCACATTCAGGCGCATGATCCAGAAGTGCCTCTCACTCAAATCAGTCGGAATGTGGAGGCGTACATGGATGATATTGTTGTTAAGTCACGCAAGAGTTCTGACCTGTTGACTAATCTCGCGAAACCTTTGCCAATCTGAGGAGGTATGACATCAAGCTGAATCCAGCCAAGTGCACGTTTGGAGTTCTCGGTGGAAAGTTACTCAATTTCTCGTTTCCGAACGAGGAATAGATGTCGATCCCGAGAAGATCGATGCGGTTCTCCGAATGAAACGCCCCGTGCATGTGCATAATGTTCAGAAGATCATGTTTTTCCTTGCAGCATTGAGTCAATTCATTTCGCAGCTCGGTGAGAAGGCATTGCCTCTTTACCGACTGATGAGAAAGTCTGATACATTCGAATGGACTTCTAAAGCTGAAGCAGCCTTTGTGGAGCTCAAAGCCCTGCTTTCCACCGAGCCGGTGCTTGTTGCTCCGATCAGCAAAGAGCCTCTACTGTTATATATTGCAGCTACTGGTCAAGTTGTCAGCATGGTGCTCACAGTGAAGCGAGAACAAGAAGGTGAGGCCTATAAAGTCCAATGCCTAGTGTATTACATCTCTGAAGTCTTGACTCCATCCAAGCAAAGGTATCCACATTACCAGAAGCTTGTCTATGGAATTTATTTGACTATGAAGAATGTTGCACATTATTTCCAAGACCACTCGGTTTCAGTCGTCAGCGACGCTCCATTGTCTGAAATCTTGAACAATCGAGATGCAACCGTTCGAGTGGCTAAGTGGTAAATTGAAATTCTTCCTCTGGATATCAAGTTCGAAGCAAAAAAGGTGATCAAGTCTCAAGCAATCACGGATTTCTTGGCTGAATGGATTGAGCAACAGCAGCTGGCTCAAGTTCACTCGGAACACTGGACCATGTTCTTTGATGGATCCAAGATGTTAAATGGTTCTAGTGCCGGAGTGGTCCTGGTGTCTCCAAGAGGCGTAAAACTCAGTTATGTCCTCCAGATTCACTTTGATTCATCCAATAATGAAGCTTAGTATGAAGGACTTCTCTACGGATTGCGTATGGCCATCTCACTCGGTGTCCGTCGCCTGATGGTCTACATCGACTCAGATTTGGTAGTTAATCAGGTGATGAAGGAGTAGTTGATACGTCTCCAACGTATCTATAATTTTTTATTGTTCCATGCTATTATATTACCAACCTTGGATGTTTTATATGCTATTTTATATGATTTTTGGGACTAACCTATTAACCTAGAGCCCAGTGCCAGTTTCTGTTTTTTCCTTATTTTAGAGTATCGCAGAAAAGGAAAATCAAACGGAGTCCAATTGACCTAAAACTTCACGGAACTTATTTTTGGAACGGAAGCAATCCAGAAGACTTGGGGTGTACGTAAGGGAAGCAACGAGGAAGCCACGAGGCAGGGGGGCGCGCCCACCCCCTGGGCGCGCCCTCCACCCTCGTGGGCCCCTCGTGGCTCCCCTGACGTACTTCTTCCTCCCATATATACCCATATACCCTAAAAACATTGGGGAGCACAATAGATCAAGAGTTTCGCAGCCAGAAGCCTCCGTAGCCACCAAAAGCCAATCTAGACCCGTTCCGGCACCCTGCCAGAGGGGGAATCCCTCTTCGGTGGCCATCTTCATCATCCCGGTGCTCTCCATGACGAGGAGGGAGTAGTTCTCCCTCGGGGCTGAGGGTATGTACCAGTAGCTATGTGTTTGATCTCTCTCTTTCGTGTTCTTGAGGTGATACGATCTTGATGTATCGCAATCTTTGCTATTATAGTTGGATGTTATGATGTTTCTCCCCCTCTACTCTCTTGTAATGGATTGAGTTTTCCCTCTGAAGTTATCTTATCGGATTGAGTCTTTAAGGATTTGAGGACACTTGATGTATGTCTTGCGTGGGATACCCGTGGTGACAATGGGGTATTCTATTGATCCACTTGATGTATGTTTTGGTGATCAACTTGCGGGCTCCACCCATGAACCTATGCATAGGGGTTGGCACACGTTTTCGTCTTGACTCTCTGGTAGAAACTTTGGGGCACTCTTTGAAGTACTTTGTGTTGGTTTGAATAGATGAATCTGAGATTGTGTGATGCATATCGTTAATCATACCCACGGATGCTTGAGGTGACATTGGAGTATCTAGGTGACATTAGGGTTTTGGTTGATTTGTGTCTTAAGGTGTTATTCTAGTACGAACTCTATGATAGATTGAATGGAAAGAATAGCTTCATGTTATTTTACTACGGACTCTTGAATAGATCGATCAGAAAGGATAACTTTGAGGTGGTTTCGTACCCTACCATAATATCTTCATTTGTTCTCCGCTATCAGTGACTTTGGAGTGACTCTTTGTTGCATGTTGAGGGAAAGTTATATGATCCAATTATGTTATTATTGTTGAGAGAACTTGCACTAGTGAAAGTATGAACCCTAGGCCTTGTTTCCTAGCATTGCAATACCGTTTACGCTCACTTTTATCATTAGTTACCTTGCTGTTTTTATATTTTCAGATTACAAAAACCATTATCTACTATCCATATTGCACTTGTATCACCATCTTCGCCGAACTAGTGCACCTATACAATTTACCATTGTATTGGGTGTGTTGGGGACACAAGAGACTCTTTGTTATTTGGTTGCATGGTTGCTTGAGAGAGACCATCTTCATCCTGCGCCTCCTATGGAATTATAAACCTTAGATCATCCACTTGAGGGAAATTTGCTACTGTCCTACAAACCTCTGCACTTGGAGGCCCAACAACGTCTACAAGAAGAAGGTTGTGTAGTAGACATCAGTAGTATGTCAGAAATCCTGCCATGACCGGATACTTTAATGCAGTGAGGAAGTTGGATAAGAATTTTGAAGGATTGGAGCTCCACCACATTCCCCGAATCAAGAACCAAGCAGCTGATGACCTGGCAAAAATAGGTTCCACTCGGAAACCTATCCCCAGCAATGTGTTCCTTGAGCATCTCCGTTCCCCGTCGGTGCAAGAAGATCCCTTTACTAAAGAGCCTCCCCAACCAATAAGTTCTACCAATCCAACTGAAGTCGAGGTACCAGCAGTTATCGATCTAGTTATGGAGATTCTGGTTACCACCCCCGACTGGACAGTGTTGTATATTGCATACCTTCTCAGCTAGGAGCTTCCAGAAGATGAAGTTGAAGCACGTCAGATCGTCCATAGGTCCAAGGCCTTCACAGTAATAGGCGGACATCTCTACAGAGAAAGTGTTACTAGCGTAACTCAACAACGTATCTCTCTGGAGGAATATCGATTGATATTGGATGATATCCACTCGGGGGCCTGCGGTCACCACGCATCCTCTCGAACCATCTTGGCCAAAGCATCCGAGCAGGGTTCTACTAGCCACAGGGCAATGATGTTGCAAAAGAGATCATTGAGAAGTGTGAAGGTTGCCAGTTTTACTTGAACATGTCCCACAAGCCCGCATCCACCTTGAAGACCATTCCACTCATCTGGCCATTTGTTGTGTGGGGACTGGACATGATAGGGCCGCTCAGGACCGGCAGAAGTGATTTCACTCGCTTGCTCCTGGCAGTCGAGAAGTTTACCAAGTGGATCGAAGCCAAGCCTATCAAGAAGTTGGATTCAAGGACAACCATCAAGTTTGTGAAAAAGATAGTTTTACGGTATGGGGTCCCGTAGAGCTTTATCACAGACAACGACTCAAACTTCGATTCGGAAGAGTACAGAGAGTATTGCGCCTCCTAGGGCACTCGAGTGGATTACGCATCTGTTGTACATCCACAGTCAAAATGGTCAAGCTGAAAGAGCAAATGGTCTGATCCTCCAAGGCTTGGAACCTCGACTCATGCGTGACCTCGAACACGTAGCTGGGGTGTGGGTAACCGAACTGCCATCTGTTTTGTGGGGGTTGAGGACGATTCCCAATCGATCCACTAACCGAACCCCCTTTTTCATGGTATACGGAGCTGAAGCCGTGCTTCCGAGTGATTTGTTTCAAAATGCACCTCGAGTGGAACTTTATTCAGAAGCTGAAGCAGAACAAGCACGTCAAGATGAAGTGGACCTCCTGGAAGAAGAGCGAGAGATGGCTTTGATTCGATCGACTGTTTATCAACAAGATCTCTGTCAGTTCCATGCTAGGAACGTCAAGGGTCGAGCATTTCAAGAAGGAGACCTAGTGCTCCGAGTGGATCAGCAAAGGCCTCACAAGCTTGCCCCGTATGGGAAGGCCCCTTCCTCATCACTAAGGTGCTACACAATGGAGCCTACCACCTCTACAACTTTGCGAAGAAGATTGATGAGCCGCGTGCCTAGAACACTGATCTTCTTTGCCGATTTTATACTTAACACTCGGATCATCGAGATGTAATAAGAGTACTCTTAGTTCATTTTGTCAAGACATGACTCCTGCAGTCCCATAATGATTGTTTCTACATAAACATGTGTCCAAATCCCCCAGTGGGTGACTTAGCCGCGAACCAGTTTCGCCTAAGTTTCAAAACTACTCTGAGTGGAGAGCAATCCTCCCACTCGGGGGCTTAGCTATGAACCAGTTTCGCCTAAGTTTCAAACTACTCTGAGTGGAGAGCGATCCTCCCACTCGGAGGCTTAGCCATGACCTCGTACTCGCCTAAGTTTCAAATCTACTCCGATTGGAGAGCAATCCTCCCACTCCGGGGCTTAGCTGCAAACCAGTTTTGCCTAAGTTTCAAAACTACTCCGAGTGGATAGTGATCCTCCCACTCGGAGGCTTAGCCGCAACCCCGTACTCGCCTAAGTTTCAAATCTACTCCGAGTGGAGAGCAATCCTCCCACTCGAGGGCTTAGGTGCGAACCAGTTTCGCCTAAGTTTCACAACTACTCTGAGTGGAGAGCAATCCTCCCACTCGGAGGCTTAGCCGCGACCCCATACTCGCCTAAGTTTCAAATCT
>NC_041388.1:328165273-328209433 GCF_002162155.2 Triticum dicoccoides
TATGTTTCAAAACTACTCCAAGTGGAGAGCGATCCTCCAACTTGGAGGCTTAGCCGCGACCCCGTCCTCGCCTAACTTTCAAATCTACTCTGAGTGGAGAGCAATCCTCCCACTTGGGGACTTAGCTACGAACCAGTTTCACCTAAGTTTCAAAACTACTCCGAGTGGAGAGCGATCCTCCCACTCGAAGGCTTAGCTACGACCCCGCGCTCGCCTAAGTTACAAAACTACTTCGAGTGGAGAGTGATCCTCC
Source organism: Triticum dicoccoides (assembly GCF_002162155.2). Classification (NCBI taxonomy): domain Eukaryota; kingdom Viridiplantae; phylum Streptophyta; class Magnoliopsida; order Poales; family Poaceae; genus Triticum; species Triticum dicoccoides. The sequence continues at coordinate 328,165,527 of NC_041388.1, forward strand.
CACTTGGAAGCTTAGTTGCGAACCAGTTTCACCTAAGTTTAAAAACTACTCCGAGTGGAGAGCAACCCTCCCACTCGGAGGCTTAGTTGCGAACCAACCTCGCCTAAATTACAGAACTACTCCGAGTGGAGAGCAATCCTCCCACTCTGGGGCTTAGCTGTGAACCAGCTTCGCCTAAGTCAAAAAATCCAGTCACGCAAAGCGTTCTGAAAACAAGAAAGCGGTACTTGGATAAAACCATCAAGTTCAGATAAATCCATTAAATTTTGAGACCACAAGCAAAAGTACTTGGGCGTTGATACGTCTCCGTCATATCTACTTTCCCAAACACTTTTGCCCTTGTTTTCGACTCTAACTTGCATGATTTGAATGGAACTAACCGGGCTGACGCTATTTTCAGCAGAATTGCCATGGTGTTATTTTTGTGCAGAAATAAAAGTTCTCGGAATGACCTGAAAATCAACGGAGAATTATTTTGGAATATATAAAAAATACTGGAAGAAGAATCCATGTCAAGGGGCCTCCACCCGTCCACGAGGGTGGGGGCACGCCCTGCCCCTGGGCGCGCCCCCTGCCTCGTGGGCCCCCTGACACTCCACCGACCTCAACTCCAACTCCATATATTCATGTTCGGGGAAAAAAAACCACAGAGAAGGATTCATCGCGTTTTACGATACGGAGCCACCGCCAAGCCCTAAACTCTCTTGGGAGGGCTGATCTGGAGTCCGTTCGGGGCTCCGGAGAGGGGAATCCATCGCCATCGTCATCATCAACCTTCCTCCATCACCAATTTCATGATGCTCACTGCCGTGCGTGAGTAACTCCATCGTAGGCTTGCTGGACGGTGATGGGTTGGATGAGATTTATCATGTAATCGAGTTAGTTTTGTTAGGGTTTGATCCCTAGTATCCACTATGTTCTGAGATTGATGTTGCTATGACTTTGCTATGCTTAATGCTTGTCACTAGGGCCCGAGTGCCATGATTTCAGATCTGAACCTATTATGTTTTCATCAATATATGAGAGTTCTTGATCCTATCTTGCAAGTCTATAGTCACCTATTATGTGTTATGATCCGGCAACCCCGAAGTGACAATAATCGGGACCACTCCCTGTGATGACCGTAGTTTGAGGAGTTCATGTATTCACTATGTGTTAATGCTTTGGTCCGGTACTCTATTGAAAGGAGGCCTTAATATCCCTTAGTTTCCAATAGGACCCCGCTGCCACGGGAGGGTAGGACAAAAGATGTCATGCAAGTTCTTTTCCATAAGCACGTATGACTATATTCGGAATACATGCCTACATTACATTGATGAACTGGAGCTAGTTCTGTGTCGCCCTAGGTTATGATTGTTACATGATCGATCGCATCCGGCATAATTCTCTATCACTAATCCATTGCCTACGAGATTTCCATATATTGTTCTTTGCTTATTTACTTTTCCGTTGCTATTGTTACAATCACTATAAAACACCAAAAATATTACTTTTGCTACCGTTACTTTTGCTACCGTTACCACTTCTATCATATTACTTTGCTACTAAATACCTTGCTGCAGATATTAAGTTTCCAGGTGTGGTTGAATTGACAACTCAGCTGCTAATACTTGAGAATATTCTTTGGCTACCCTTGTGTCGAATCAATAAATTTGGGTTGAATGCTCTACCCTTGAAAACTATTGCGATCCCCTATACTTGTGGGTTATCAAGACTATTTTCTGGCGCTGTTGCCAGGGAGCATAGCTCTATTCTTTGAGTCACTTGGGATTTATATCTGCTTATCATTATGAAGAACTTGAAAGATCCAAGAACTAAGATTTTTTCCCTCAACTACGAGGGGAGGTAAGGAACTGCCATCTAGCTCTGCACTTGATTCACCTTCTGTTTTGAGTAAGCTTGCGACACCTAAACCTGCTTCTACTATTAATTCTGATATGTCGCATGTTATTGATGATGCCACTTCTGCTATGCATGATACTTATGATGAAACTACTTCTATGCTTGATACTATTGTGCCACTAGGTGAATTTCTTGATGAACAACTTGCTAGGGCTAAAGAGATGAAATTATTGAAACTGATAATATTGATGAAAGTGATGATGAAGATTCTCCCCCTAGATATGAATTGCCTGTTGTTCCTGAGGGTTTATGTTATGGATGAAGAAACTGCTAGAGACTTTCTTGCCTGCAATGATAGAAGTCATCTTAATAAATTATTAGCTAAGCTTAAAGAGAAGTCTTTGAATGCTAGAATGAAATATGACCCTGCTTATGCTACTTCACCTATCTTTGTTGCTGATAAGGATTATGATTTCTCTGTTGATCCTGAGATAATTACTTTGGTTGAATCTGATCCTTTTTATGGCTATGAATCTGAAACTGTTGTGGCACATCTTACTAAATTAAATGATATAGCCACCCTGTTCACTAATGATGAGAAAACTCGCTATTATTAAATCCTTAAATTATTTCCATTCTCATTAAAGGGTGATGCTAAAATATGGTTTAATTCTCTTGATCCTGGTTGTGTGCGTAGTCCGAGGGTACGATTTATTACTTCTCTGCTAAATATTTTCCCGCTCATAAGAAACAAGCTGCTTTAAGGGATATATATAATCTTGTGCAAATTGAAGAAGAGAGTCTCCCACAAGCTTGGGGGAGGCTTCTCCAATTACTTAATGATTTTCCTGATCATCCTCTTAAGAAAAATGAAATACTTGATATCTTTTATAATGGACTACCGATGCTTCCAGAGATTACCTGGATAGTTGTGTTGGTTGTGTTTTCAGGGAAAGAACTGTTGGTGAAGCTGAAATTCTATTGAATAATATGTTGACTAATGAAAATAATTGGACACTTCCTGAACCAACTCCTAAGCCAACTCAGAAGAAAAGGGGTATTCTGTTTCTCAGTCCTGAAGATATGCAAGAGGCAAAGAAATCTACGAAAGAAAAAGGTATAAAAGCTGAAGATGTTAAGAATTTACCTCCTATTGAAGAAATACATGGTCTTAATTTGCCGCCTGTTGAAGAAGCACACGGTCTTGATAACTCGACACAGGTAGTAAAGGTAAATTCTCTCTATAGATATGATAAAGCTGAAATCCCTCCTACTAAGTTTGCTAGCCAATGCTTAGATGAGTTTGACAATTTTATGGTTAAGCAAGAAGACTTTAATGCTTATGTTGGCAGACAATTGAAACACAATTCTTATATGATTGAACACTTGAGTGATTATACAGCTAGTGTTAAAGGTGAACTTAAAATTATTAGTAAACATGCTTCTATGGTTACCACTCAAGTAGAACAAGTACTTAAAGCTCAGAATGATTTGCTCAATGAATTAAATAGTAAGAAAAATAATAATGTTGTTAGAGTTGTGACTAGAGGTGATAAAATGACTCAGGAACCTTTGTATCCTGAGGGCCATCCTAAGAGAATTGAGCAAGATTCTCAGAGAACTAATGTAGATGCACCTACTCCTTCTAAGAGGAAGAAAAAGAAAAATGATAGGACTTTGCATGCTTCTAGTGAACCTGTTATTGACACACCTGAGAATCCCAATGATATCTCTATTTCTGATGCTGAAACACAATCTGGTAATGAACATGAGCCTAGTGATAATGTTAATAATGATGTTCATGTTGATGCTCAACCTAGTAATGACAATGATGTAGAGATTGAACCTGTTGTTGATCTTGATAACCCACAATCAAAGAATCAACGTTATGACTTTGTTGCTAGGAAGCACGGTAAAGAAAGAGAACCATTTGTTCAGAAACCCATGCCCTTTCCTGCTAAACCATCCAAGAAAGAGGATGATGAGGATTTTGAGCGCTTTGCTGAAATGATTAGACCTATCTTTTTGCGTATGCGTTTGACTGGTATGCTTAAAATGAATCCTTATGCTAAGTATATGAAGGATATTGTTACTAATAAAAGAAAGATACCGGAAGCTAAAATTTCGACCATGCTTGCTAATTATATTTTTAAGGGTGGAATACCAAAGAAACTTGGAGATCCAGGAGTACCAACTATACCATGCTCCATTAAAAGAAACTATGTTAAAACTGCTTTATGTGATCTTGGAGCCGGTGTTAGTGTTATGCCTCTCTCTTTATATCGTAGGCTTGATTTGAATAAGTTGACACCTACTAAAATATATTCGCAAATGGCTGATAAATCAACTCCTATACCTGTCGGTATTTGTGAGGATGTGCCTGTTGTGGTTGAAAACGTTACTATTTTAACAGACTTTGTTATTCTTGATATTCCCGAGGACGATAGTATGTCTATTATTCTTGGAAGACCCTTTTTGAATACTGCAGGGGCTGTTATTGATTGCATCAAAGGCAATGTCACTTTTCATGTTAGTGGTAATGAGCATACGGTACACTCTCCGAGGAAACAACCTCAAGTTCATAGTATCAATTCTATTGGAAAAATTCCATCAATTATTTTTGGAGGTTTTGAATTTCCTCTGCCTACTATCAAGAAATATGATATTCTTATTATTGGGGACGTGCATATCCCCGTTGAGGTAACCTAGTGCTATTCGAAATTTCTCCGGTTCCATGTTATTCAGAATGAGTTTGTTAACAAGACTTGATCAACCTTGTTAGTGGATTTCTTTTGATGAGCATGAGATGGATGAAGTTAGAAAGCACAACTCTCTGTACCCTCTTTGTACTTTCTGTTATTTATATTAAATAAAGCAAAAATAGTATATTCTGTCTGTTTTCTGAATTATCCATGCAATGAAAATAACCCCAAAAATAGAAGTTCTCCAAATGCCCTGAAATTTAAGTATGATTTTTTCTAGACTATTTGAGAATATCTAGCACTGACAACACAGCAGGGGGAGCAAGCACCTGGCCACGAGGGTCCAGGGCGCGCCCCTTGCCTCGTGGGCCCACGATGGCTCCCGTCCACTTATTCCAGCCACCACACACTCCTTCTTCCTCCCAAAAAAAATCACCAACCAGCTCAAACCCGAGTTCTAGCTCATCTTGATGCCTCCTGTTTTTCTATACTATAAGAGTATGGTAGCACATGATTTTATCGTTAAGAATAGAGAGAGGGCGCTTAAGTACAAACTGATATTTGATAAAATTCGCCCTGAGATTATTACTTTGCCTGCTTATTCTGTGTTTGACTTATCTGCAGGCAAGTACCTTGTTCCGCTGGAGGTCATTCACGCTTATCAAAACCCCGCACCAGCTATAGAGCCAGAACCGGAACCACAATTTGATCCTTCACGACAGTCAGCTTACCAGTGGGATCCGGAAGAGTTTGACAACCAGTGGCAACCCGAGGCTCCATCACAGTATGAGCCCAACTATAACTTTGGATATCCGCCAGGACAGCCGTGGCCATAGACCAACTTAGGCCAAAAGCCTAATCTTGGGGGAGTACGTATTTCTCACCGACATTACATTTATGTTCACACACTCATGCTAGTTGTCGGTGCTCATACTTTTTCATTGTATCATCCATGCTAGTTTATTTCCTTTTTATGCTTTCTTCTTGTGTGTTTGATAAACCTTAAGAAAAACAAAAAATTAGTGTAGCTTTTAGCTAGTTTACTTTCCATGCCTGTATTAGTAATAATTAAAAAGGAAAACCCAAAGAGATTTCTCGTTCTTCTTTTGCTTGTTGGGAGCTTTCTCGTGTAAATAGTTTTATTTCTTTCTTGTTCTTTGGGGGTTGAGAGGAGAAGATCTTGATTAAAATGTTGAGTGGCTCTCATATGCATTATTGTTGATCTAACAAAGAGCCCATATTACCTTGTCTTCTCTCTTGAATTGAATGCTTGCAGATTCCAGCTTAGTCCAATGCACGTGCACTATTATTATTATTATCCACACTATTCGGTCGTGCAAGTGAAAGGCAATAATGATGATTATATGATGAACTTATTGAGATGAGAAAAGCTGGTATGAACTCGACCTCTCTTGTTTTTGTAAATATGATTAGTCCATCGTTCCTGATTCAGCCTATTATGAATAAACATGTTTGCAATGACAATTAGAGATTATAGTTGCTTATGTCATGCTTAATTAGCTAGGAGCTTCTAATGGTTTACCTTGCGTGCCAACATGCTATTAAAATGGTTGTGATGTGGTATGATAGGGTGTATCCTCTTTTGAATGATTCGAGTGGCTTGACTTGGCACATGTTCACACATGTAGTTGAAACAAAATCAACATAGCCTCTACGATATTTATGTTCATGATGCATTATATCATACTCATGCTTGCATTCGGTGTTGATTAATTTTAATGCATGTTCATGACTGTTGTCGCTCTCTAGCTGGTCGCTTTCCAGTCTTTTTCTAGCCTTCACTTGTACTAAGCGGGAATACTGCTTATGCATCTAACTCCATAAACCCCAAAGTTATTCCATATGAGTCCACTATACCTACCCATATACAGTATCTACCTGCCGTTCCAAGTAAATTTGTATGTGCCAAACTCTAAACCTTCAAATAAATATCCTGTTTTGTATGCTTGAATAGCTCATGTATCAACTAGGGTTGTACGTATCTTCCATGTTAGGCAGGTTATTCTCAAGAGGAGTGGACTCCGCTCCTCACTCACGAGAAAATGGCTAGTCACCGGGATGCCCAGTCCCATGTTTTATGCAAATCAAATCAAAATAACTGCAAACAAAACTCCCCCGGGACTCTTGTTAGTTGGAGGCACTCATTGTTTCGAGCAAGCCATGGATTGATTCTTGTTGGTGGAGGGGGAGTATAAACTTTACCATTCTGTTTGGGAACCGCCTATAATGTGTGTAGCATGGAAGATATCGCCATCTCTTGGTTGTTATATTGACAATGAAAGTATACCGCTCAAAATATTACTCATATCTATTTCAAAACCGAGCTCTGGCACCTCTACAAATCCCTGCTTCCCTCTACGAAGGGCCTATCTATTTACTTTTATGCCGAGTCATCATCCTCTTATTAAAAAGCACCAGTTGGAGAGCACTGCTATCATTTGCATTCATTACTGTTAGTTTACATTGAGTATGAATTGACTGGATCTCTTTTACTATGAATTACAATGTCTAGTCAGTCCTTGATCTTTAAAGGTGCTCTGCATTTATGTTTTGCGGTCTCAGAAAGGGCTAGCGAGATACCATCTTGATATATCATATCATGATTGTTTTGAAAAAGTGTTGTCATCCGAGATGTATTATTATTGCTCGCTAGTTGATTATGCCATTGATATGAGTAAACATGAGACCTAAATGTTATTATGAATATGGTTAGTTCATAATCTTTGCTGAAAACTTGAATGTTGGCTTTACATATTTACAACAACAAGAGCAAACAGAGTTTGTAAAAGTTTTTCTTTATCACTTTCAGTTTATCAACTGAATTGCTTGAGGGCAAGCAAAGGTTTAAGCTTGGGGGAGTTGATACGTCTCCGTCGTGTCTACTTTTCCAAACACTTTTGCCCTTGTTTTGGACTCTAACTTACATGATTTGAATGGAACTAACCCGGACTGACACTGTTTTCAGCAGAATTGCCATGGTGTTATTTTTGTGCAGAAATAAAAGTTCTTGGAATGACCTGAAAATCAACAGAGAATTATTTTGGAATATATAAAAAATACTGGAAGAAGAATCCACGTCAGGGGGGCCTCCACCTATCCACTTGGGAGGGGGCGTGCCCTGCCTCCCTAGGCGCGCCCCCTGCCTCGTGGGCCCCCTGACGCTCCATCGACCTCAACTCCAACTCCATATATTCGTGCCTGCCTCGTGGGCCCCCTGACGCTCCATCGACCTCAACTCCAACTCCATATATTCGTGTTCGGGGAGAAAAAAATCAGAGAGAAGGGTTCATTGCATTTTACGATACGGAGCCGCCGCCAAGCCCTAAACTCTCTCAGGAGGGATGATCTACAGTCCGTTCGGGGCTCCGGAGAGGGGAATCCATCGCCATCGTCATCATAAACCTTCCTCCATCACCAATTTCATGATGCTCACCGCCGTGCGTGAGTAATTCCATCATAGGCTTACTGGATGGTGATGGTTTGGATGAGATTTATCATGTAATCGAGTTAGTTTTGTTAGGGTTTGATCCCTAGTATCCACTTTGTTCTGAGATTGATGTTTCTATGACTTTGCTATGCTTAATGCTTGTCACTAGGGCCCGAGTGCCATGATTTTAGATCTGAACCTATTATGTTTTCATCAATATATGAGAGTTCTTGATCCTATCTTGCAAGTCTATAGTCACCTATTATGTGTTATGATCCGGAAACCCCGAAGTGACAATAATCGGGACCACTCCCGGTGATGACCGTAGTTTGAGGAGTTCATGTATTCGCTATGTGTTAATGCTTTGGTCTGGTACTCTATGAAAAGGAGGCCTTAATATCCCTTAGTTTCCAATAGGACCCCGCTGCCACGGGAGGGTAGGACAAAATATGCCATGCAAGTTATTTTCCATAAGCATGTATGACTATATTCAGAATACATGCCTACATTACATTGATGAACTGGAGCTAGTTCTGTGTCACCCTAGGTTATGACTGTTACATGATCGATCACATTTGACATAATTCTCTATCACCGATCCATTGCCTACGAGCTTTACATATATTGTTCTTTGCTTATTTACATTTCCGTTGCTATTGTTACAATCACTATAAAACACCAAAAATATTACTTTTGCTAGCGTTACCACAACATCATATTACTTTGCTACTAAATACCTTGCTGCAGATATTAAGTTTCCAGGTGTGGTTGAATTGACAACTCAGCTGCTAATACTTGAGAATATTCTTTGGCTCCCCTTGTGTCAAATCAATAAATTTGGGTTGAATACTCTACCCTTGAAAACTATTGCGATCCCCTATAATTGTGGGTTATCGGGCGTCAGGCCCGAAAGAGTTTAATGGTTATAAATTCCCTCAGCATTCCGCGGCAAATAAATTCGTATCATTAAAGTTTTTTCACTCGGCGGGAGGAGGACTCGCAGGCTCGACGAAGGTGTCCAAGTCGATGCCGTCAGTTATGCGAGTGGCTACTTCTATGAAGGTCTCCATGAAATATTCTAACTGAAGCTTCTTCGTGTTCGCCACTTGGAGAGACTTCAACTTCTCTTCTTTGGCATCCTTGCAATGAACCCTGACGAGTGAGAGAGCTACATCGGCTCCGCAGCGAGCAGCTGATTTTTTCCACGCCTGTACTCGATTGGGGACGTCATTGAGGCAAGTCATCAGGGACTCGAGGTCATTCTGAAGTTTGTCTTCTGGCCATAGCTCTTGGTCTATTCTTGTCAGCGCAACCTTCAGTCGAGCAATATATGCCAAGACACTGTCCAGACGAGCTTCAAGTCGCAGTATGTTCATGGCTGCTTCGTCCTTAACGAGTGACTTAGTGGGGTCCAGGCCTGGTTCGATCCACTCGGTCTCCTACTCAAAATTCTGACAAAACTCTGCCCGAGAGAGAAAAGGATGACCTGGCAGCAGAATTATGTGAAAAGTTTTCTGAATTCACTCGAGCAAGGAAAGATACCTTCAAGCATGACGTACAACTTCTTGGCAAGACCTCCCAAGTAAACCTCCAGCTCATCCCTCTTTCGAGCGAGCTCATCCCCCTTGTCAACCAGGGCCACCTTCTCTTCTTTCAGTTGTGCAGCTTCTTTCTTCGCCTCGTCGACAGTAGTCTTCAGATTGACATTTTCTTCTTCCAGTTTGCTGACTGAAGCTAGCTTTCTCTCAGCTAGTTTAGTCTTCTCACACGCCACCTTTTGCATCCCCGCAAGATCAGTGTCCTTCTTCTCCAATGCATGCTTCATGGTGTCTAAAGAAATAACATTCTTCAGTCGTGCTTGGAGTTGACGGTTTTCACTATGCACATCTGTTCGAGTGGAGTCACTCGGTTCAAAGGATGGAAAGAAGAAATATCAAAGCATATAGTCAGCAAGCTGTTACCTCCCATGGTCGCTACTTCATCCTGAGCATCCTTCAGATTCTTCCTGGCAAGCTCCAGATCAAGCTTGAGCTGGATCTTCTCCTTGTCCGGGGCAGCATACTAAGTCCCAAGCTCACAAGATTTCTGCGATCAACAAAAAGACAATTTAGTCGACAAAAAGGAAAGACCCTTTACTTCCGAGTAAAGAAGAGCAAGTCCAGATTGTTGTTGTTAAAGGAACTCTAAGACCACTGCCGAATCAAATATTCGACGATGGACTCGGGGACTACACTGAGTGGGTGCACTCAGCGTGCCCCCACTAGTTCGATTTCCCACTTGGTACAGCCTGCCCAGACTAGGTAAAAGAAAATCCTTGTTCTCAGACCCTCACCGACTGCCGCAGTCGACGGCAATCTCGGGGACTACACCCAGTGGGTGCACTCAGCGTGCCCCCACTGGAACAGGTACCCACTCGACACGGCCCGACCGACCCAAGTGACGAGCAACAAACAAATATATTCTAAAGACCCTCACCGAATCAAACATTCGACATCTGTCTCGAGGACTACACCCAGTGGGTGCACTCAGCATGCCCCCACTGGACCAGGAACCCACTCGACATGACCTAACTGGCTCGAGTGGAAGAGCTACATAGAAAAAGAAAACACCCAGTGGGTGTACAGATGCAGGGCGCGGACCCATGATAGATGCATATTAAAGGTTCCAAAATGCTCATCCATGGACATCTTACGAATAATAAAGTAGCAGTTTTCACGTAGCATATCCTAGCAGAGCAAGGTTCAAGCCAAAAAGCCAATCGAAAATCAACTTACAATCGTACTTAATCGGACATTGGTCTGGAGGGCAGAGCTGGCGTCGTAAGTAGCCTTACTGGTCTCATACACCACCTTTAGTCACTTCATCATCAAGCCGGCTTGGATCACTGCTTGCTTGGCAGATCCTGTTTGGTCCTATGTGACAGGATGCAGAGCGAACAAAGTCGATGATGGAGTCGATGACGCAGCTGGAGGGGTCAGAGTTTGAGGTTTCCCGGTCGGACCTGAAGTTTGAAAAGTCGACGCAGGAGGCTGGTCAGCCGATAGAGGGACAACAAAAAAACAACAACTCGAGATGTGTCACCAAGTTCTTGAACAACGGGCTCGGATGGCAGGCAAGATGCCCGGCTGGAAGGCACTCTCTTGCTCAAGGCCCTGCCCCTTCTTCCCGCGCTCCTCGGAGGTTCATCCTCATCATCATCCGGAAGTTGGATAACATTTGTTGGCACTACAGTCACTCGACAATAAGATTCCAGTCGACCGCCAAAACAATTGAAAAAGTGTGAGCATTTCTGCAGTATCGTACTTGCTCGGGAAGTGGCCATGTCCGCGTCAGCTTGCTCATCATCGATCTCCATGCGAGACGTCTTGGAAGTAGCGGCGCTGGAAGGCCAAAATTCCATTCGGTCAAACAGACAAGAGGGTTCACAATAGTAATGAAGAAAAAGGAAAAGAAACACTTACACTGAAGCAATGGGCACAACCACTTTGATCCTGGGCAAAGCCTTCCGAGGTTTGGGCGGAGCGACTTTGGCTTGCTTTACGGTCTTCTTAGTCAGCTATGGGGTTGATGTTTGAGTGCAGTTTGTAATTCTCGCACTCGACGCCTCTGTCTTGCCACGGCCGCCTACAGGGTCTTGTGATTGCTTGGAGTGTCGCTCGAAGCGTGGTGATGACTCGACCTCCTCACTGTCGTCAAAGTCTTCACTTTCATCATCACTGTCGTCTGCATAGTCAATATCGGCGCTCCTGCCTTTGACATCTGCTCCTCCAAGGTGTTGCTCTCCTTTCGATACATGCGAGTACATATTCGTGAAAACATGCAAGACACAAGTCAGAAATCTCAGTCGGATTCCAGAATAACTGCATATTGGAGAATACGAGACATAAACACTCGACAAATCGCGCCTGGCCTCTCTTGGGGCATTCTCGGCATTGAATGGAAAGATCCTCTTGGCTCCACGGGGGTTGTCCTTGTTGCTAGTGATGCTTCGCAACCACTGAGCCACCGTCTCCTTGCTAACCTCCTCTGGGTGTGTCCGAGCGGTGTCTCCTGGGCCCGAGTACATCCACATGAGGTGGTCACGAGCTTGCAAGGGTTGGATGCGTCGACTGAGGAACACCTCCAACAGATCCATGCTAGTCACTCCACCCTGGACCAACGCAACTACCACATCGACCAAAATAGCTACCTCACCCTTCTCATCCACGGATACAGTCAATGAACAAGGGGTGCGGAGTCTCTCCATAGAGAAAGGGGGAAGGCCGGTCGACTGACCAGGAGTCGGGATATCCTTGCAGTAAAACCAAGTTGACTATCATCCCCCAACTGATTCAGGAAAGGTCATAGGAGGAAAAGAGCTCCTACCCCTCATCTGGATCCCTAATCCCCATCACATGCGTCCTCTCATCAGTCGGATTAGCTTTCTTCACTGACTGAGATCGGCATGTGAAGATGTGCTTAAACAATCCCCAGTGCAGGTGGCACCCCAGGAAGTTTTCGCACATCAAAATGAACGTAGCAAGATAAGAGATGGTGTTGGGAGGAAAATGGTGGATCGGAGCGCCAAAGAAGTTCAAGAAACCCCAAAAGAACCGGTGAGGGGGCAAAGAGAAATCTCAATCGACGTGTGTCATGAGGAGAACACGCTCACCCTCGCGCCGCTCGGGCTCGGTCTCCCCCTCTGGCAACCTCCAGACCCCTCCGCAATCAGGCCATCGGCAACGAGGTTCTCCAGATCCTCTTCCGTGACGGAGGAGCGGATTCAATCCCCCTGGATCCAACCAGGAGGTAGAGCGGACCGCGAGGTCGACCCCTTCGCTGCCTTCTTGCCCTTAGCCATCGCCTTCTTTGCGCTCTCCAGATTCGCAGTCTTGTCCTTCGCCATTGCCGCGGAGCTCGAGAGGAGTGGGCTGAGGAGCGAGCCGTTGGGGAAAACAAAGCGGAGAAGCAGAGGAGAGGGGGGTAAATGGCAAGCACTGTTCCACGCACCAGCAGAGGCGCCTTATATGGCCACACATCCGAGTGGCTGACTCGTGGGCGTGTGAAATCCTAGCGCGTCCTACAACCGGCGCTGGCTCGATACGTGGCAAAAAAGGCAACGTGAAGATCGAGGAGTCCCTCTCCACCTGCCCCGCTTACTGTGTCGCGTCCCGTCCCGCACGCTTCTCCAAATTTCGAATCCTGTGAGATCCAAACCCTACAAAGTAGTTGATCATGTCAGAGATTTCCAAATCCAATCTACTCAAAGACATACCACAAAATTCACTCGGACATTCCAGAAGGTAGAATCGATCAAGGCGACTGACGAAGGGTTAAAATACTAGCATGCTTTCAGGCCCCTGAGGAAATGTCTTCGAGACATTGAATCAGGTCGGAATCAATTCAACCCTTCTTCACTTGGTCCTCAATTCATTCGGGGGCTAATGACGATGACATGTACCCAGGGTAGGGCCTTAGGCCTGACCTAGACGCCCTACCCAAGGACGCGACACAAGAGTCCAAGGCCTATAAGGTTCAATAGAAGATACTGACTGAAATCCTCATGAAGTGTAATCCACCGAAGAAGATTCCACTCTGATATCCCAATTCCACTCGACCATGGTTATTTCACTCGACCGTACAAGAATTCACTCGGAGTACAGAATACCTAAAGTCACCCAGGATGGCAACGGTCAGGCGTTCACTCCGTCGTCATAAAGACCATTTAATACGAGCATTACTAGTAACGTTCAGGACTTAACTCTCATTGAACCCATGTGTAACTGAGGGCGGCGAGGGGTCAGCGCACTCTATACACTACAAAAAAATACACTTCCGTGATGATACGTGTTTGTCACAGTAGGTCGCGTTTTCTGTCATGCATATACATCCATGACAAATTTATGACAGAATCAAGATAGTCATACCTGAGCTGTCGTAGAAGTGTTCCATGACATTGCCAAAATTATCATCACGGAAGTGTCCACTTCCATGATGATAAATTGCACGTCACAGAAGTGCTTTCGTCAAGGGTGACCGACACGTGGCATCCACCGTAACGGAACGCCGTTAAGCTATCGGGTCGGATTTTGGATCCGATAACCCGTTAACAGCCACGACCAATGCCGATTTTCCATGTGTAAAATTCTCATTGGCTAACAGATCCACGCATTAGCTCCGCGTTGGCACAGGTGTCACTCATCCAACGGTCGAGATGGGCCTATGATATGTTGACTAGTGGACCAGCCCAAAAGTGGCCCACAAAGTTTAAATGGGCCAGCCCAACCGAAGACCCATAAGATTTAGCGGACCATAATGAGCCGGCCCAGCTAAAGGCCCACACGATTTTACAGACCATAATGGGCCGGCCCAGCTAAAGTCCCAACATTCTCTGTCAAATCGGCCCGTCAATGGCCTGTCCTAAACTTGTCATCAACGCGGCCCATGGTCACTTCTGGCCTGTTAACAGTCCGCTAAGTAATTGGGCCGAATTACGACCCGGTATATTTCCGGCATGTTAAAGGTCCGGCTTCATTTGGGCTCATTTACACGCCATCAAAACTTTCAGCCCATAAACGACCGTGAAGGATTTGGGTCATATTCGGCCATGTCTGACATTCGGCCTGTTAGAGGCCCACTATAGCTTTGGGCCACTTTCGGCTTGTTGTCATTTTCGGCATGTTAACGCCGGACGTAAACCATGGGCCATATGTGGCCCAACGTCATATCGGGCCCATTAACGGCCCATATAAAAATGACGATAATCTAGCCCGACCGAAGTTCCGGCCTGTTAAAGGCCCGTGTATTAGGTTGGCGCATTTACGGCCCATCCGAATTTCGGCCTGTCAAAGATTCGCATCGTAAATGGGCCACCATTTCGGCCTGCTAAGTCCAGTGGGTTATTTGGCACAATCAGGGCCCAATCTCACTTTCGGCCTATTAAAGGCCCATGTTTTTTATGGGCTCGAGATATTTACACCTGTAAACGGCCTATTTTTACTAAGGGCCCAAATTATGTTTAGGCCTGTTAAAGGCCCACTATGGGCACAGGCCTACCAGAAAAATATGAAAGCTTATGCTGATTTAGGCCCAGATATTTTTAGTGGGCTACATGCCAATTTCGGCTCATAAACATTTTTAGCCCAACTGGAATGGGCCCGACGAATGTTGGCATGTTGGGCTCCTACGAAGCTTTCGGCCGAATACATTACTAAGATAAACCTACACTATACAAAAATAGCATTGTAATTACTGCAGCCTGAGACAGCATCATAAATGTTGTATCACAACAAAATAAATTCCAACCATACAACAAAAGGCCTGTTGGCATAAAGTTTACAGTCCTTCCAGATAAAAGCACCATCAGATGTATAGAAGCACAGATCATTTGACCTGAGTGCTAATGTTTCAGGCTGTAGAATCTGATGGAGCAGCACGATCTCCACCTTTTTTCCGCCATTGCTCTTGAACAACGAAGCGAATGTTTGATAGTCTGGTTTCAAAACCATTCATATGTTGATGACATTTCTCAACCACTATTCTTATTTCCGAAACAACGTCCATTAGGGATTGGACTTGTGTCTGGAGCACAGATATATCACTCTGTCTAGCAGGAAGATTTTGTTCAGTAGGCGATTTGGACGAGGTTACATTGACAACCAACCTAGAATTACGCAGGAAGGTGCTTTTTGCACTATTAGTGGAGAGATACTGACGCACTGTAGCAAGAGGTGACATTGTGCATGTAGTAGCCTCGTCACCTTCAGGTGGTTGTGGCTGTTCAATCATTTGTTCCATAGCTTCCCGAAAGTTTGAACTTGTAGATTAGTGTAGCAGATAAGTTACTAATGAGACAAGAACAAACAAAGTAGGTTAAACGTTTATACATAACTTATTTTGGTGAACTACTGTAATACATTAGCATGTATTGTAGTGCCAACTACATAATAAAATCACTTTCGGAACATATGTCCATGTAGCATGCCTACTGTATTGTCTATTTCATCAAATTCGTTGACATCTAAGGATAAAGAGACATGGTTTAAAGTAGGATGAACATAGTATGACATCATTCATATCATGGGCAGACAGATATAAAACAAACAGGCTATTTTATCATTGTGTGCGCACGTGAATATAACAACTACATTACAGAACAAGACCAAAAGAATATCCTTCATCTCTTTTAAACCATGTAAGGTGAAATGATACGTTAAGACAACTGTGAATAAAAGTGAACAGAGTAACTGACATTGGCTGCAAACCAAGTAGTTAAATGAACACATCACAGTACCAATCAGTTCAAGGTAGGAGGAGTAAAGACTTGCAACAGCGGCTTGAACTGGTATGCTCATGCCCTTCATCTTGCTGGTGTGGAAATCCTTGAAGATTTGCACTGCATTCGGTTCAGGTTCTTTTTGGTCCGCACGGGCTTTCCTCTGTATTTCGAACAAGTCAATATAGATACGATAATATGGCACAAAAAAAGAAGGAAGTAGCAGCTATTTACAAGAGCCTCGCAGTGTGCAATATAGCTACGAGATCCTATTGTCTGTTGGAATTTCACTTTAGAATGGTTGGTTTTGTTCTTCAAACAGTTAGCCTAGAAGAAGATACACTTGTAAGGCACATACATAAATACAAGTTCAATATGTGGTCTGATCAAATACATATAGCCTACCTATACTTTGGATCAGACCAGTGTTTAACGAGGGCTGTCCAGTCTTCATCTGTAATATATTCCACTCGAGATGTTTGGGCGATTTCATTGTTAGCCTTGCCTTTGAAGTGAGATTTTCTAAGGTGGTATCGATACTGTCGTAGAGCAGACTGAAAAACATGAGTGCATGCTTGTTTAGTTGCATCATCTTTCGGATCCAACTTGAACCTCATATGTTGAAAAAAGAATGTGAGTCTTATTAGGAGGAAGCTAGAAAGTATGGGACAGAGCAAGACAATATTACTAATTGCGATGAATAACATTACTTACGGATAAATGGTCAAGGAAGGTGTTAAACTGGGTATTATCTTTCTCATTCCTGTACTGGATCCACGTTGGGAGGATACGTGCATGACACCTAACGGCAACTGCTGCCTCTGATACTAACTTGGCTAACTCTGTAGCATCACGTGGCCTTTTTAAACCTGCCTCAAAATGGATCTCCATTCTTCCTCCTTTAGATTTTGTTAATTTGTCAAGCATTATCCCTGATGTCTGTTTCCGCTTGCGCCATGGTGCTAGTTCAACAACGAATATGGAAAGTGTTAGTGTACATCAAAGTGTGAGAGTACATGTAAAGGAGCATGCAACTGCAACTTGACTCGATCGGGTACCGTCTTGGTGTTGATGCTCATGAGGTTCATCTGATCTTGCCAAGTCCTGTTGTGTCAGCAGTGCTTCGGAAGTAGTGTTAGGTGTGAAGGCAGCTTGGGAACCAGCTAGTTCCGAAGCAAACGAACGAGTAACTAGTTGAGATGCTGGTACAGTTGAAGCGGATGCTGCAGCTGGTGGAGCAGGTGATACTGTGTTTGTAGATTTAGCCGGTGGACTTGGACCTTCTGCTGCACTATAAGTACCAGCAGAATCTCGATGGCAGAACCTTTTCCGTTTCACCCGACGAGTAACAACACTCCCTACTATATTATTTTCCTTGCTCTTTTTTGACTTTGCCATGTCAAGCTGTACCCACAACACAAAAGAATAAAATCACTCTTTAGAACTCATTGATGCATGATACAGACAAGCAATACTTTGATGTAAGACAACCGTATGAGGATGGAATATGTAAGAAAAACAGGATGACATGACATATTCACAGCTACGATGTGCAAACTAAGCAGAAGGATTTTCAAGAAAATAGAAGTAATGCAAGCTAGACACCATATGAAAGATGCAACCAATATTACTCTGCCAAGTTAAAAGTGTCTTGTCATAAGTGGCAATTCAAAAAATTAGAAGCAGTACAACATAGAAATCAATGCAAGATGCAACCATTATCAAACTGCCATGTTAAAAGTGTCCAATCATGAGTGACTGATGCGGGATACACAACAGCAGTACTTTGATGTAAGAACATGGTATGATAGATAGATGCAGTGTATTCTAGACACAGAAAGCCATGTCATATGCACATGTATAACGTATAAACTCAACAGGTGCAATTTAATCAAAATAGAAGAAATACAAGCTAGACAACATATGCAACATGAAACCAATTATCACACTGTCAACTTAGAGCAAGCACCTGCGATGGTGGAGTACGGGAGATGAACTCATCATGTAGACTTTGGACTTCAACTTCATTAGCAGTAACAGTGGCAAATCTAGAGAGGTCTCTATTTGCGTCGGTGCGGAGGACCACCAACATCCCCTAACTTACTCTTTTCCTTCCTATTTTCTGATATTGCCTTATGAAGTCAAAATCACAAGAAGATGAATAAAATTAGCTCTGCATAACTGGTTGATGCATGATACAGACGAACACTACTTTGATGTAAGGCAAGCGCGGGATAGGAGGATGGAATATATACAAAAAAAGACAGCGTTTCATATTCACACGTACGATAGGAGGATGGAATATGTATGAAAAAACAGTAAGCGGAAGGCATTTCAACAAAATTAGAAGAAATGAAAGCTAGGCACCATATGAACATGCAACCAATATCACTCTATCAGGTAAAAGGTGTCTCGTCGTAAGTGCCATTTCAAGAAATTAGAAGCAATACAAGCTAGAAGACAATGCAAGATGCAACCTACATCACAGTCCCAAGTTAAATGTGTCTTATGGGTAAGTGATCGTTGCAGGTATAAGTTGTAAGCTACGCAGATGCAATTCAACATAATCAGAAGCAATACAAACTAGACATCGTACGGAAAACGCAACCACGTATAACAGTTCCAAGGAAGAGCAAGCACCTGTGATGGTGGAGTAGGGGAGATGTGCTCATCATGTACACGTATGTTCTAGAAACAGGAACACGTGTCATATTCACAGGCATTATGTGTAAAGTAAGCAGATGCAATTCAAGTTAGAAGCAATACAAGCTAGACATCGTACGAAACATGCAACCACATATAATAGTATCAAGCTAGAGCAAGCACCTGTGATGGTGGAGTAGGGGAGATGTGCTCATCATCTACACAGCTACGTTGACTGTCCAGCCTTGTGTTGTCTTGCGAATCTTGTTGGGAGGATGGCAGAGTAGAATCTGTAGAGACCCCCTATTTGAGTTGCACCGAAGGACCACCATCTTCCACTGCCGGACTAATTTCCTTTAGTTGTGATGATTTTGCATTGTGAAGTCAAACCGATAAGAAAAAGGACTAAAATTTGCTCTTTAGAACTCATTCATGCATGATACTGACGAACACTACTCGGATGAAAGGCAAACACATGATACGAGGATGGAATATGTATGAAACACAGGATGGTGTGACATATTCACACCTATGATGTGGTAACTAAGCGGAAGGCATTTCAACAAATTAGAAGCACTGCAAGCTAGACACCATATGAAAGATGCAACCAATATCACTCTGCCAAGTTCAAACTATATGGCATTTCAACAAATTAGAAGCAGTACATGCTAGAAATCATATGCAAGACACAACCAATATCACAGTGGCGACTTAAAGGTGCCTTATCATAAGTGACTAATGCAGGATATGCAAGAATAGTAGTCTGATGTAGAAACAGGAACACATGTCATATTCACAGGCATTATGTGTAAAGTAAGCAGATGCAATTCAACAAAGTTAGAAGCAATACAAGCTAGACATCATACGCAACATGCAACCACATATAATAGTGCCAAGTTAGAGCAAACACCTGTGATGGTGGAGTAGGGGAGATGTGCTCATCATCTACACAGCTACGTTGACTGTCTAGCCTTGCGTTGTCTTGCGAATCTTGTTGGGAGGATGGCGGAGTAGAATCCATAGAGAACCTCCGTTTCAGTTGCTCGGAAGGACCACCATCATCTAATGCCTTGCCAATTTCCTTTAGCTTTATTGATTTTGCATTGTGAGGTCATACCGACAAGAAAAAGGAATATCATTCGCTCTTCAGAACTCATTCATGCATGATACTGACGAACACTACTCTGATGAAAGGCAAAGTCATGATACGAGGATGGAATATGTACGGAAAAATGGACGGCTTGACATATTCACACCTATGATGTGGGAACTAAGCAGAAGGCACTTCAACAAATTAGAAACACTGCAAGACACCATATGGAAGGTGCAATCAATATCACTCTGCCAAGTTAAAACTGTCTCGTCATAGGTGGCGTTCATCAAACTAGAAGAAACACATGCTAGAAATCATATTAAAGACGCAAACCAATATCACACTGCCAACTTAAAGGTGTCCCATCATAGGTGACTGATGCAGGATACACAAGAAGAGTAGTTTCATGTAAGAACATGGTGTGATAGGCAGATATAGTATGTACCAAAAACAGGAAAGCGTGTCATATTCACATGTATCATGTGTAAGCTAAGCAGATGCAGTTTACCTAATTAGGAGCAATACGAGCTAGACACCATATGCAACATGCAACCAGATATCACACTGCCAAGTTAGAGCAAGCACCTTGGATGGTGGAGTAGGGGAGCGGAGATTTGGACCTTGTAATGCACTATCAGTACAAGGAGAATCGATACAGATGCTCCGTTTACGTTGCTGCAGAGGACCACCATCATCGCCTTCCTTACTATTTTCCTTCCTCTTTCTTGATTTTGCCTTGTCAAGTCAAACCCACAAGAAAAAGGAATAAAATTTTCTCTTCAGAACTCATTGATGCATGATACTGACGAACACTACTTTCATGTAAGGCAGCGCATGATAAGAGGATGGAATATGAATGAAAAACAGGACGGCGTGACATATTGACATGTATGATGTATAAAGTGTAAACTAAGCACAAGGTGCTTGAACTTGTTAGAATCGATGCAAGCTAGAAACCATATGAAAGATGAAACCAATATCACTCTGCCAAATTAAAAGGGTGCCCTAACAAATGTATTTGACCAAATTAGAAGCAATACATGGCAACAGGCTAGAAATAATATGCAATATGCAACGAATAAAGGTGACTCATCATAAGTGATTGATGCAGGATACAGAAGAGAGGTAGTTTCATGTAAGAACAAGGTTAACACATAGATGTAGTGTGTACCAAAAATAGGAAGGCATGTCATATTCACAGGTATAGTGTGTAAACTAAGAAGATGCAATTTACCCTAATTAGAAGCATTACAAGCTAGACACCGTATGCAACATGCAACCACATATCACACTACGAAGTTAGAGCAAGCACCTGTGATGGTGGTGTAAGGGAAGTGCGGTCTTCAGGTACAGAGCTACGTTCAATATCTTCATTTAGGCTTGCTGTTTCTTGAGAATCATGTGGAGAGGATGAAATTGCATTCTTTATAAGAGTATTGCGTCTCATATTAACCCACGCGCATGACTGTCTCATCATAAGCGATAGGCGCAGGATACACAAGAACAATAGTTTGATGTAAGAACATGGTGTGATAGGCAGATGTAGTATGTACCAAAAACAGGAAGGCGTGTCATATTCACATGTATAATGTGTAAGTTAAGGAGATGCAATTTAACAAATTAGGAGCATTGATGAGGGATACACAAGAAAATTAGTTTGATGTAAGAACATGGTTAATAGAAAGACGTAGTATGTACCAAAAACAGGAAGGCGTGTCATATTCACAGGTATAATGTGTTAACTAAGCAGATGCAATTTACCCTAATTAGAAGCATTACAAGGTAGACACCATATGCAACATGCAACCACATATCACATTTCCAAGTAAGAGCAAGCACCTGCGATGGTGGTGTGGGGGAATTGCGGTGATCAACTAGAGAGCTATGTTGACTATCTTCATTTAGCCTTGTCGTTTCTTGAGAATCATGTGGGGAGGATGACACTGCACTCTTTAAACGAGTAGGGCATCTCATAGTAACCCACTCGGGTGAATGTCTCATCATAAGTGATTGACGAGGGATACAAAAGAGCATTAGTTTGATGTACGAACATGGTTAATAGACATATGTAGTATGTATCAAAAACAGGAAGGCATGTCATTATCAAAGGTATAATGTGTAAAGTAAGCAGATGCAATTTAACCAAATTGGAAGCAATGCAAGCTAGACACCATATGCAACATGCAACCACATTTGACAGCGCGAAGTTAAAGCAAGCACCTGGGATGCTTGTGTGTGGCAATTGAGATCATCAACTGCAGAGCTATGTTTACTGTCTCCAACTGCTCACACTGCACCCATTAGAGCGCTGAAACGCTTAGTGCTTATCTTCAAATTACACTGGAGCGACTTCTGTCTTTTCTTTTCTGCATTCATCAACACTGCGTCAGAGTCTAAAATACCCATGCATAAAAAACCAATAGTGTGAGTATGGGTGAAGTGTGTGCACAATTAGTACAGTGTAAAGGTAGCAGATAGTAGGTCGGTGAGAAATAAATGACGGGAGACATATGATAGATCTACAACATGCATGGCACACTAAATTACTACATGATTTTATGAAAATAATAGTCGACTGAAAGCAAATAGGTCAGTCCATTTTTTCTGCACCGTCTGATGTACAAAGAACGGGCAGATCGCCTTCATCTACCTCCAGCCAGTCAGTGTTGACGATCTTCCTCGAAATGCCAGCGACCACCGGCCCAGTATTCCTCCCCTGCCTGCACCCTCCCCTTGACCTCACCTCACCACCGTGCTTGGCACCGCCCCCCGGCCATCCATTCAAGCCCCGCCGACCTCCACATCGGGCGCAAGCAGCTCCTACGCCCCCACACCCCTATGATAGACACCGATGCGCCACTTCCCCGGGGAACAGGCGGACTAGGTGCTCCGCGCACCTAAGCGGGTGCTGCTTCTTTTAATTGCGGTACGACTGACCCTGAGTTGAAATCCAGGCGGGCTACTGACCTCTAGCAAAGGTGAAATAGTAAAAGGGAGGAAACCTTGTGCATTTAGTATCACGAAGAAGATGCAGTAAGAAGCACTCAACTAGTTTCTTTCGTGGGATGAATACGGTGTGAGCAGAGACGTAAGATTTGCATGAATAAGGGAAGAGGAGTACCTCTTTCTGCTGGCAGTGTTGTGTCCTCCTTCTGTTTTTCCAACGATCTTCTTGTTGTTCACCGGAAACCAGAAGTTGTGGAGGACGGTGCAGCCTTGGACGAACCCATGGCCAAGTTGTTGAGTGTGGTGCGGTGGCCGTCTGTCGGCGGCGGGGAAGCAGATCCGAGGCGGCGAACGACGACGTAGAGGGAACAGCTCCGGTGCGGTGGACGGTTGCCATAGTGGAGCCGCAGCAGTGAGGCACAGGACGGCGTGGTCGGAGTGGTTCTGGTACGGTGCACGTCGGCGTCGGCGTCGTGGAGGAAGCTCTGCCTTGGCTTCAGCTGCTAAGTCCTTGAGGGCGTTGTGGTTGCGGTTGCGTTGGACGATGACGTTGGGGTACCGGCTCCAGCGTGATGGAGGAGGGCGGCGGTGGATTGGCCACTATGGGGTGGAGGACGGAGGAGGCTGGGGTTTCGCGGCTGGTGGAGAGGGTGTTTTCGCGCCCACGGAATATGAATGGGGAAACAGAGGGAGGCGGGGAACTAAGGGGGGACAAGGTTTCGGTTTGAGACGTGCTTGTTTGAAATTTGGGGAAAGTTACAAACTTTGCCCCCATCTAAAATTTCGGACATATTGCGGGCTGGGGGTAGGACAGTCATGTCAGGTGACCCAAATGTGGGTGGGATAGATTTCGGCCGAGCACATGGGTAGGCGCCCACGGCGTATGAATGCTTCTCGGAGGCGGTTGAGACTGGCGTCTTGGTGAAGTTACAAACCTAACCCGGTTTAGACCTTTGGACATCGGGCCGATAGGCTACACGGGCCAGAGTCAGGACAGTAATTTCCTACCACCAAAACATTAGTCTCGCGCGGTTTTGGGTGACCAGAGGCCTATTTGGCGCTTCGTTCAATATTTGGGAGCAGAAGCATTAACATTTTCGGTTCTCTTGAATTGAACTTTCAGGATTTGTCAAACTTCACAAATCTTTACTCTTGAAAATCCTAAAGCTACGATTATTTTGGAATGGAGGGGGTACATTTGATTATACATTGTACACGAGTATATATTAAAAAATATGCAACTTACCTCAGTTCATGCATGGTTCCAGATATAATCTCCTTGGTTGCAAAAAAAAGTTAGATATGCGTATGAATATATATATATATATATAGCATGTTCAAACTCACAACAAAGATTGATGCCCCCTTTTACATCTGATTTACAAATGCCATTATCTCGGGTTCAAATAGATGAATGCACTTCCTATGAATTCGAATCTTCGAAACCCCCTTTATGTTGAATTCGACATGTATTCTATTACGTAGCTAGCAATTTGGAATGTGTCCATGCAAGTGACAAATGTATAAAGTGCTTCACACTAACAACATGGAGTGCACTAATTAATGTTTATATATGAATTGCAAAAGCATCCATCGCCTGTATTTCAAACCGCTCTCACTCTATGGATCGATAATATGAAATAAACACATGCACATGCTAGAATTCAATAGAGTATGGGTGTCTGATAGACCGATTTTCGTTCATACGCAATTTGCAAAATTCATGATCTCATCCAAAAATAATAATGCCATATATGTGCCACTATGCCTCGCCCCGTTCTCACAAACGCGTTATATATCTCTCTATCTAACGCATAAGTGCACACACTTTATATGCATCGGCATTTCTCTTTCACACATGCTCACAATCTCTCTCAGGGTGTCGGGGTGTCTCACGCACATGCTCTCTCTGTTTCTCTCTCTCTCTCTTTCTCACTACTATGTACCACTCTTTTCACTAATCTCAGTTGGAAAACACTATTTCTCTCACATGCATATATACACATGCACGGTCTCTACTAGCCCTCTATACGCACATATATGTGCCTACGTGTCTCCCGCATGCACATTATCTTTAGGCCTCTCTCGCACACATTGCCCCCCCCCCCTTACACACCTCTCTCTTAGTAGTTGGCAGATATGATTTCATCATATCATTCGGTAGGATATCCCTGGCTGTTAGGTTGGATGGTAATATGAGGCAAAGTTTTACCCTAGTTCGGATCGGACCCTTGCAGTTGAAGAAAGAGCCTACTCCTGGTACTGTATATTAGTGATAGGGGTGTGTACAAAGTACACATGAATACCAGGCATTGTGTGTGTGTGTATACTATCGACGAACTAGCCCCCAAGCTTGTATAACATACTAAGGGCCTAGGGTTACAAATCATATATAGTCGGCTTATCACCAGTGGGGATAGAGTCCTCCGCGACACTGGTAGCTTCGTGTTGTACGCCGAGTCCTCCATATGGGTCTTCATATAACACGTCTCAGTCCAACCTATATGTGGCGCAGGATGGAACCGACCCATGAGTCTTCATGTTGACCCACCACAACTAGAAATTATGTGCCCCCCACACCACACACGCAATCGTCCACTAAGAAAATAAGCATATACAATAGTACAACGGTATATAGCTCACGATACGTCTCCATATTTTGTTGATGACACTGACGGACTTTGCATTTGATGCGTGCTCCATATTTTTTTGACGACACTTACGGTCATTGTATTTGAAGCGAAAGCACAATATGGTCATTGGACTTCAAAATAAGCTCATCACGGTAAGCACATACATTTTGTCGTGCTAACCAACATGTGGTTGGATGGTTAGAGGACAGTGGTTTCTCGAGCCCACCAAGGTTAAAGTCCTGGTGCTCGCATTTATCTTGTGTTAATTTCAGTATTTTCGGGCGATGTACGTTTAGTCGGAGGAGACGTTCCACTCGACTACGAGGCACCTATGGTGACTTCGTAAAATCTCAAGATCATATATGCTGGCCCACTATCTCGAAGGTGCTCATAGGGGTAGGGTTCACGTGTGTGCACTTATAGCGGTGAGTGCTTGCGCGTATATATGAGCCCTTGCGTCTGTACCGTGTTAAACAAATACATATCATGATTATACGGTCACTGGCTCACCCGTACAACTCCGTATTTTGTTGATGACACAATCAATTGACCAGTCAAACGTTCCACGCGGTGCAACTAGTGTTGCACCATCGGGGCGCGTAACCGTGGGGCCCACCTATCAGCCCATATAAGAAAGAAAGAAATGGTAGTTTGAGTCTATACTATGTTAATAAAATAGGAGTACATTTTAGGGTGATCATACGGTCACTGGCTCAACATACAACTCCGTAATTTGTTGGTAACACGATCAATTGACCAGTCAAACGGTCCACATTCAGCAGCGCACATTACCATAGGGCCCACCCGTCAGCGCGTATATGAAGGACAAAAATGGTAATAAATTAGTGGTCGGTGGGTATTCGAAGTCGTGAGACCTCTGGTTGGCAGTCACCGGCGGTTGGGGGCGTTCATTGGGCGGTGGGGTGGGGATCCCCGGAGAAAAAGCTTGGCGGGGGGGAGGGGGCTAGAGGGATGGCCGGTGCGGCGGCGGACCGGTGGTGGGGAGTGGTTTCGGGGAGGGCGGGTCGGTCGCAGGCGGCGGGGGCTGGCAGTTCGGCCGGTGGTGGCTGGCGGCTCAGGGGGGGTGGAGTTTGATGATAAACTGGAGGCCCTTGATTTTGTATCCAACGGCTAGAAAATCTAATGACCAGAGATGAAAAAGTCATCCACTCAAAAAAAGAGATGAAGAAGTCAGTCGACCGACGTGTAGCCTCACCCCGCACGTACACACTTACACACGTAAGACACGCACGCATGTAGGCATGCAACATTGACACGTACACACGCACGCATGCTAGCGTGCAACACTGACACGTACACATGCACTCACGAACACACGCATGTACGCACCCATGCATGCAACACTGAAACTTACCCTTGCACGCACGCAACACTCGCACGCCTGCATGCACACAACACACGACGCAAGACACATCCTCAACCTATACGTGCATGCACCCTTTGTTAAGGACATGGATTGTTACGGGTATTAATCAATCTTATCTATGATAAGAAAAACATTGATGTTTGCAGCGGTCATTATGAATCACAATGTATCAAACGGGCTATCAACATAGTAGGATTATCTACATGAAAAAGATGACGTCACACTCAATGGACAATCATCGGTTTATGAAATGCCCGCTTCTGACCGCCCTGGCCCACCAAAGGTTCCTCTATTGTGCACTGCCTGTGTTGGGTCACTGACATGCAGGCCATGCACCCAAAGAGCCCACACGTCAATGGAAGAACGACGTGGTGTCCTAGGTCAGAGTCGAGGGCACCACTCGCGGCACGCCCGGCTGAACACATCTCCGTGCCGCATTCAAACGCCTCCATGAAACCCGCCCGTGTGGAAGCCGAGAAACCCACTCTGGACACACGTCTGTTCAAGGCCGGGCCGGTGTTAAACGCAACGCCGACCGAGCTCCTCCCGTCCGCCGTCTATTTAATCTCCTATTTAAACGAGGCCAAACGCCGGCCAAGAATCGCACACCTCCACCGCTCCCCTATCTCTTCCACCATTTTGTCCACTCTTACAATGGCTTACGAAGAGTAGTTATTCCGCATCCAAGCCGGCTGGGTAGCCCACCGGATACGAGCTATGCATCTCGCTGATCCACCTCCCTCCCCTCGCCCGACGGAGCCAGTTGCCGCCCCAAGCCGGCGCGTGGTTCAGCAACTCGCCGCTCCAGGCCAGCTCGACGAGGAGCGGCGCACGGGCATCGTTGCTGCCGTCCATGCCGCCGCCTCGTACCACGTCTCTCGTTTCTGTGGCCGAGACTCCCATGCTGGTGGCCGCGCCATGCAAGCAGTGACAGAAGTCGGGTGTGCGGAGAGCAACGAGTTGGTGGCCAGCGCCTCCGTGTCCGTCGCCATCATCGAGGAGAAGTAGAACACGGGAGGCTGCCGCCGCTTGGGTCCCATGAAGGCCACCACGAAGGCGACGCCGGCGTACACAGTAGGTGTCTTGCCGGATCCTTTTGTTGTGAGGACCTTCGTCGACCCCGCATGGGCTCCACGGAAGAGGGGAATGTTAGGATGAACTCGAGCCGGTGCCGGCCATGGCGAAGTAGTGGCCGGTGATGAACTCGAACCGGTGCCGGCCACCATCATCTTTGGCACCAGCCAATGATATCCGTTGGGCAGTGGGGAAGCGAGCCATCCTTTGCGCTGAAGCATATACCTCCGGGGCTCCCGGCAGTCCGGTGATCGTGCTGCCGGACATGAGGAACACAAATCGATCGGTGGGCGACCATTTAGGCCAGGTATTATATACCTGTGCTGTCCAGAACTAGCGCCGCATAGTTCATTTGGATGTAATGAAATCTGTCATGTTTGTATGAAAATCTGGCATTTTATATGATTTCCGTCGTTGTTTATATGAAATATCAGTTTGTCTACGTGTTTGCCTGAATTTCGTCCGGTTGGTTGAGTTGCTGTCATAATGTGTGCGGCTACGGTTGGATGGCGTAATTTTCGGGTCACCGGTCGGTCTGCGGGCAGCTCGGGCGGCGTTGTGGGACAAAAAAATGCAGCTCGTGCGAGCTCGTCTCCAACGTGCGCGCTGGAGGATGCATGACAGCATGAGCACCCGAGCCATTCCTCGTTCATCAGTGGCAAAGGCACCGGTGGACAAAAGGGTCGCCAATATTTTGGCTACCCCGGGCAAGATCCAAACATCCCCTCCCAACATATTCAAATCCCTCGTTTGTCGTGGAATTTTTCCATGTGTTGTTTTCATGGACTAGCAAGATGCCCGTGCATTGCACGGAACATCAAGATGCATTTTTTTACAAACTCCCGCATGCATGCAAGGGATAATTAATGTCCTCCTTTGCTAGTACCACGAGGCAAACACCATTAATATTGCATCGATTAGTGTTAGTGGCCTTGTATGTCTGCAAATTGTAATTTTGATAGTGGCCCCTTGTATATAAAAATGGAGGGAGAAAGATGAGAGATAAGGTGAGGAGGAGTGGGGCGTGGTGGTGACTGGTGGTCGGACTGGGCGGAGGCATGGGGATGGACGGCGCATTATGTCTAGGTTTGTATCTCTCTCTCTCTCACACACACACACGCGTAGGTGGGGGACGTGCACGAAGAGAAGAGGTGCACGCACGGCTCACATACTCCCGTCTCTTTCCCAACCACACCCGCGCGGGTACACGATGGAGCTCATTTCTGTACGAAAAAGGCAGCCCGCGTGGTAATTTGGCACATGTACTGGTTGTCCACTTGGTGGAGGGAGGATCGTCTACCACGGGTGAACAAACAAATTGCAACTTGACGCGTTATGTTAAATTAAAAAAAGAGGCAAACCATGTGGGGCCTACCTTAGAGGCAAGGCTCTATACACTGGAGTACTTTTGATGTGTCCCGTCAACTCGCAGAACGAGGAGAAGCTTGCTTAGTACACCGTCTCCCCCACCCACGGGCGCGGTGGCTCGCGGGATGAGGTGAGGCTTGCTTACGAGTAGTAGTAGTACTACTACTACTACTAATGTACGCCTTTACGACCGCTCCCCCGCCCACGCGCGCGGTGGCTCGCAGCACGAGGAGAAAATTTTACTACTCCCTCCGTTTACTCCTCGTCCCTACTACGTACTTTGGTTAGTACTCCCTCCATTTACTTATACAAGGCCACTATAAAAAAATACATTTTGCATCTATACAAGGCCACAAATAGTAATCGAGACAAAAGTTACTACTCCCTCCTTTCTAGTTTATGGCTCAATTTCAAAATCTCTCCAACCAAGGTAGACGGTGAGTGGTCGAATTAACTATGTAGTTTGCACAAGTAATTAGTATGCTCGTTTTTCTCAAGAAGTTATGTTTACCGAGGCATTAATTAGAACGAATGCATGAATGACCACTAAATTTCCATGAACTTGTACATGCATTGGTTAGTTTCCACTTGACACTACTTGCGTCGGGTGATCTAACGCACCTCAAAATCCAACATGTAATGGTACTACTACTAGTATAGTAGAACTGAGACTTATCAAACGGAAAAAACGAATGTTTTTTAGATGATCCCTATAAACCCTAGTGGGTACGTACTCCGTAAAAACAGATTTTTCCAAAACTAAGTCGCTCCCTTTCATGAATTCTGTAGTATACTCCTCCGTCGACGCTCCCTTTCATGAATTCTGTACTTCCTGTCGCCGACATGTGGGGCATATAGCAACCGGGTCGACGTGTCAAGCACCAAATAACAGTGCAGAACAGCAGGGGGATGCACCCACTCGTACCGGCCCAGTAGTAGTAATGAGCAATGAGACATCAAATCACAATGCCACA
The DNA here is from genome assembly GCF_002162155.2 of Triticum dicoccoides. NCBI lineage: Eukaryota > Viridiplantae > Streptophyta > Magnoliopsida > Poales > Poaceae > Triticum > Triticum dicoccoides. The sequence continues at coordinate 328,195,891 of NC_041388.1, forward strand.
CCTTCCCAGACGGACGAAGCAACCATTATTTCACACTTCGGTTTGGCATCATCTCAAACCACGTAGTATTGCTTCTGCCTCAAGAGGGACACGCGTATCACCTTGGTACATCATGACACGTGGGACCACATGACAGGCCATGCTCCCCCGCCGATCGCTCGATAAAATCACCTCAATTTTACCATACTTCCTCCGTATCGGTTTACTACATGGCATGCACGTCGTTCTAGGTTGAGAATTTAACTGGCTATATATGTGATGAACAGTACTCTATCCTTTTAAAAAATGTATACTTTTGTATAGTAGTACTATCGATGGATTGCGCCATGGAGCAAAAATTGAAATTAAAAAAAAGTGGTACATATAGAGAGCGCTCATCGCCAAATTATGCATATAGTACTATTTAAAAAGCTAGTACATGCTTAATTGGGGTGCTAAATCCTATTAAAGAAATACTAGTAGTATGTACATACTGAAGAGTTAAAGTAACGAGAAGAAACATAACATAGTTCTGCTGGGGGCTCAGCACAACACACCCCTCAAATTAAACTAATCACACCTGAAATTAAACTATGCAACTAATCCGGTAGACACTGCATTAGAAGTTTAGAACCATCATGAGCAACGACACTGCCACCTTACTCGGAGTCCTCGTCCATGTCCTTGACTTCGTCCTTGTCCCTCTCCCTCTTGGATGATACTTCTTTGCTTGAACCGCACACTTGGCTGTTGCTCTTCATCCAACCCTTGTAGATATTGAAACAAAGGTAGCCATCCATTGCAGCATAGTGGATGTGGTCTATATCTAGTACAATCCGCTGCCATGCATGACGATGAAACGTGTGATGAGGTTTCTCCAGTTTACGGTACGAAGGATGAACCATGGCTCCTGCCAGGGTCAGCATTGAAGGCTGACGAAAGGGCACCAGCCGATTCTTCTGGAGGTCGAAGGGGTTGCCTACAACGAGGCCTATCCGACCCAGGACTTCTTTGTCGTTCTTAAAGTCTACAGTAACGAATTTCACTGTTTTTTCCTTGAGGAAGTTCTTAAAATCCTGGCACTCAACGTCGGCATGGCATATGTGGTAGACCAAGCAAACATCATGTACGCAAACCTGGATCACGGCGGGCTTCTTCCTCTCTTCGTCCTTTAGATCCTTCTCTGGTCCCAGGACTATGGTGTACTCGACATCTAGCCCAGTGACCCACTCATCATCTGAGTTTTCGAACATGCATCTGAAGCGAGAAAGGCATCCTTTCACCGTCGCGGAAGAACAGGTGTAGATTATGTCGAACTCATCGCCGGTGATGGTTCTAACCTTGTACTCACCGCCGATCGTGGAGATTTGGGACACCATGGATTTGGGAGGAGGGTTAGGATTAGTGGAACTGCCGTAATGTGAATGGACGGGATGACTAGGAGCGAACCGCCTTAGTATTGAAGGACGTGTGGGGACGAGTAGGAGCGAACTGCCAGCGTGCGAACGGCAGGGTAGTGGCTTTCCATTCTCCCATGATACGGGCTTCCGAGAGCCCTTGGATCTGAGATCGAACGGTTGCATGGCGTGATTCTAGACCTATGGGTGAATATCCTATCCTGGAGGGTTATTCTGCAAATTTTTAGCAACTTAGCATGCGACCGTTTGATCTCAGATCCAAGGGCTGCCAGCAGCCCGTATCATGGTCGCGCCTACCATGACCGTCGCGTCGCTCACGCCCTTGGAGATTTAACATGGTGCGTTAGGCTATCTGATGTTGGCATGTCATACATAGTCATCACTTAGTCACTCATACTACAACAAGGTTGGCTATAAGTGTATTTTTTTACTCCTCTCTATCTCTTTCTTCGTAATGGAGGTGGTCAGGAATCAGGAGACTCATGCCAGTCGTAGCGCCGCAGTTAAAATGATAATGGCAAGTCAAATCACGGGCCCCACCTGTCCAGCAGTAACTCACTGTCAAATCACACAGCCCTACGTTTGCAGCAGCCTACTCCCTTGTCTTCTCGCGTCTCTGTCGAATCGACTCGGCGGAACTGCCCCGCCTACCGCGCAGGAAAAGCCCCGCCCTCGACTTTTAAATACAACTACATCCGCTTAAGAATCCAATGATATACTTTTTGTGATATAGCAACTCATATTTAGTTAGTCAAATGGATGACCTAGAACTATGTGCATGCCCTATAAACCGAGACGCCTAAAAATAAAAAAACCGAGAGGGAGAGGGTAGTTCAGCACGTATCTTTTTAGATCAATATAGTCGGGATTCACCAAGGAGCAAAACCAAGTGGTAGGCTGCTCCTATTGTGTTGGCGTAGCAACTCAAGCAGGGTCAGTACGCACACGAAATGGTGACACACTTAACAGGACCCCTTTGGCCGACATGTGGCTCATCCACCATCTTGTTCCACGTGCGATGCACCAAATTACAGTTCGGAGCAGCGGTTGGAATTGGCGTCACCCCAGTCGTAGTGCCGCAGTAGTAGAAAATGAGCGATGAGGGGTCAAATCACAAAGCCCCACCTTTCCCGCATTAAGCTGGATGGACGAAGCAACCATCATTTCACTCTAGGGCGCAAGAGCATAAAGAAAAGAGAAAACAATGATGCGTGCGACAGCTACCTAGAGCACCCTATGGTAGGGGTCTCCACTACAGATCCTTTTTTTGAAAGCACCTCCACTACAAATCGGCTTCTCCCTCGTCCTCTTGAAGAAAACCGATGATGAGTGCGGCGGTAGGGTTTGTAGGAGTACTACGGCGTGCGAGGCCACGTCGTAGTAAACCGGTTCGAGTCGACGCCTTAAATATGTGTGGGCCGCTTGGTTTTACGGGAACAAGGCAGCATTTTGGGTTCGGGGACCAGTGGAGATATAGTACGTACAAAAAATTGTGGACGTAGGTTTGACCTAAAGGCAATGATGCATGGGCCCTGCATTTTGGTATACCCGAGGCCACGTGAAATTTGCTACTCTACTCAAAACTAGTAAGGTACACATGTATTGAACGCATGAAATTTCAAAATCAAATTATGAATAAATACACACTATAGCATGTAAAGCTTTGAGTCATATATGCATGATGTAGATGTTCGTTTAGTTCTTATAGTTCATCTCATTCAAAATCAATTAGTTTTATAAAAATGTTAAGATTCATGGGGTTGTGCATTGTAAATCATAAAGTAAAAAACAAATAATGGTAATTCATTTAGAAAAAATAATCAATTATGATACAGAAGATTCTAGAACAAAGGAGAAGAGCTTGTGTTTTGAGGTGTGTGCATTATGCTTAAGTTCAACCACGGAGTCTTCTAAATTGTACATGTGGCAGATCTAGTGGAATGTTGATGATATCCAACGGCCAGTAGTGCTCGGATTTGCCTATCTCTGCACTGTCGGGTTAGCTTCATCCAGCGACCATCTTTCAAAGTTATTGGCACACTATATAGTTCTTGTGCCATAGTTGCAAGTTTTGGAAAAAAGCTACTAGTGGGTTGTACTATCTATATAGGAATAGAAGATGTATACATGGAAGTTGTAGGGAAAGAGATGACATGGAGCATCTTAATTCCTATGAGTAGGGATTGGAAAAGAGATGTCATTTGGTTCACATCATAGGAACTTTGTATTGAATCTAGAGATGACATGTATCTCAATTCCTATGAGGAGGGATTAGAAAAGAGATGTAATTTGGTTCATATCATAGGAACTTTTCTATTAAATATATGCTAATGTTTATTTTCCTTTGAAATTAAGGGAGTATAGGAATCCATTCATATGAACCAAGTGGCTCTAAAGCTATAGAAATGATATCATGTTTATTTCCTTTGAAATGTGGAGTATATGAATCTATTCCTATGAACCAATTGGCTCTAAAGGAAAAAATCCTATAAAAATCATATCATATAGAGTTCCTATGATATTCCTCGACACTAAAGGATGCTTGAAATTGCTGCGGGTGATACGATGGTCTTTCTTTGTAGACTCCTCACCCATCTTTATAGTTACCTCTCGAAGATGAATGAAATGATATATACATGGTATTCTACATGTGCAATTTGGTACACGAAAACTCAGTAAAAGTTTGTGAGGTTCGAATTTTCAATAAAGCTATATGCACTGCATTTCGGAACGGAGGGAGCATACGGCAGTTGCTAACACTCACGTGGAATATTTATGTGTAGGAGGAGTGGTTGTTCTGTTAAATGACATGGCAAAACTGACACTCTCGGATGCCGATCTAACGGTTCTTACGGCGTTCGTCAGGAAAAGGCTTGTAGCGAACATTTGTCGGATAATGATTTATGGACGCATGCATTGCGTTGATACGTGCCCCCCTCGCTCTCACGCACATGCACCCTCACGAGTCACGACTCTCCCGAGTTCTCTCGCAGACTCGCACGTCGCACCCACCGTCTATCTGCAGGTGGACGTCACGCACATATGTGCTCTTCACACCCTACCCTCAGAACTTCTAAAAAACAAAAGACCGCGCACACATTTTATTTTAGCTCACACGTCACACACTTATACTATTACTCTTGCGGCGAACATTCTTTGGGCATAGTATATTGTACTCTCACGAAGAGAAGCGGTGCACGCACGCACTAGTTCTCTCACACCCACTCACGGGTACACATAGGAGCGCATTTTTTTGAAGCTGGTACAACAAAATCACTCCACTATATATAAAAGCAGGAGCCTTAGCGCTTGCTTTACTAGGGTTCCTCTCGTTCACTTTCTCATGCTCTCTAGATCTAAGCAACACATAGATGGCCACACTCTCTCTCAGCTACGGCTGGTCACAAATCCGGCCGGACAACCTCGACCGGGGCAGGGGTGTAGGTGCATCGTTCATGCTGTCGTCGGCGGCGAGGGAGGAGACCAACGGCTGCCCGTGCGTCCCGATCGGCGGCCGTGCCGTTCTCTCCAAGAGAGCGCCGGCTCGGGAGGGCGTCCGACCCCTTCTTCCTCCCTGCGGTATTGTGGCCAAGATGGGGCCTCCCGACGCCGTCTTTGCCACATGCCAACGACCCTCAGGTATATATTCCTTCGAAACCTACCTTGCTCTACTGCCCCAGCTCCCTTCGTGTGGATCCTTTTCTACTTCCGTCCGCTGTTCCAAAGCCACCTAGACTTCTACTATTATTAGAAGTAAAGCTAGTGCATACAGTCGACTCAAAGCATTGGTTCAAACAGGGAAGAAAGTGGGAAAGCTGTAGCATGAATCTAGGACTTGGTTCTAAGAGGAAACGGGGGAAAGTAGTAATATATGTCACTGTTTAAATAACCGTATTTCGTATTTGCGCAAACAGGGATGTCTGTCTCCATATCATTTTGGGATGTCTGTCTCCGTATCATTTCTATCCGCACAATCAAAAGCACACACCTCAGTTTTAGTACAACTGCGCAAAATGAGATGGCTATCCCTCGTTGTCGTCGTCTAACCTCCCGTCCTCAAGGTATCCCTACATTGGTAGTAACTAAGGTAGAATGACCAACGCAATCTAAAAGAAGTTGATTCATACGTTTTACTTCCTGATTGCAGTGCAGGGACGAGTGAAAACAACTGCATCCTAGTCCGGAATGCACTTTCTACCAGTTCATCCATGGACCAAGGACTAGCTGGCATGGCTGCACGGCAGTTTTTTGGACAGGTGCACGGACAAGAGGCATTGTGGTCTGCTTATTTCTGCAAATAGCGGTGCTTAAATTTAGTGGAATGCACAAGCATTTCAGCTGGTTAGTACACTGCATGGTTCAGTTTAGCATTCCAGCTGAGACCACAATTATAATTGGTTATTTTGGAATGAGAGAACCTAACCCTGAATGGTGGCAACAAGAAAAAACCAGAGTGAACTCCAGGAAATTTAAGCCTGCCGGGAGGCCCTTTGCTCAAAGACGCCTTGCTTGTTTTTTTTCCTGATTTGTAAACCTTCTCACAACTTTGTCTTTTGTTGTGAACTAGTATATGTTTGTTATGTTCTATGAATCATTGAGATGTATAAAATTGCTTAACTTATGCTTTTCAAGTTTTTTATGAAGACGAGTTTAATGTGAGTGTTCCACATGAGCGCTGGACTAGCGTGTGAACGTTTGGAATTTATTACATTGTGGCCTCAATTAACTGCATGAACCATTGTAACAAGATACATAGTTGCCTATATGTCAGACAACAGATTGTTGATTGTTAGCTGGTTGATAGCCTAGTGTTGAAGCGAGCTGAGCCAATGTGCCGTGTTTTGCACAACTGCTTACAAGTGGGGTAGCACCAACAGTGTTTACAAGTACTTATGTATACGTCGACGCATGGTTCTCGAACGAGTGCTCTATTTCATCAAAACACACACTGCTCGTATGATAAACCATGACAACTTATGTCTTACCATGCCATATTCATGAAAAAACTAGTGAGGACGCATCTGTTTCGGCAACAATTATGATGGTTCTCACATGATTCACGGGCACACAAAAGTAGCAGCAGTTCCCATAGACGGATTCAAACAGAGTACTAGCCCCAGAGGGGTCGATAACAGGCAAGGTTCAGATAATTAAACACAATCCAAACTACTATTAAACACTAGCTGGGGCAACTATTTCATGCTCGATCTAATTTGGGCTAGACACAAGACGGACCTTGCCATGAACATCATCGAGGACATCCCGCAGTAGCTCAATCATGTGAACCTTCATGAAGACAACCTTGTGGCCTTGCCACTGATTAACTTGTTTGTGTAGGCATGTCACGTCATCTTCCTGTGTAAGCTTGACAAGAACAGTATGCCTCACAAACGAAGGAGTAGCTTTGAACTTCTTGTGCTTTAGCACACCCTGGACAACATGCCTGACAATAGTGAGGTTGGAATACAACTCTTCATTGGTATAACCGCAAATGGCTTCCAGGATCCAACAACCTAAGAACTCTGTTTTCCCAGTGCGTATATTCAGATCGTCCGCCTCATAGCGAGTGACATGTACAACCACACAATCCTTGTCTGCATCAGGGCTCTAATTGAAACAGAAACAAATTCTGAATTACTTTTCAGTATAAGAAACACAAGTTATTTAAACCACTATGTATAGCATGGCGTCGAAGCTAATAAATTTTTGCACTATTAATCACCGCATACTTCCTTTTCTAAAAAAATCACCACATACTTAGATGAAAAACCACAATCAAGATCGGCAAAGAAGGAAATCACCTTGGGCAGCTCAGCGGGGGGGACACATCCTCGAAGGGGGAAAACTGCTCCTGCAGTGCCATGGGGGATGTAACCTCAAACCGGGCGTTGACCATCTCAGTAGTGGCCGTGAGCGTATCTGGGGTCGGCTCGGTGGTTGCCTCCATCTTCTTGGAGCTCCATGTCTCGTGGGGATCAGCCTCCCGCGTCTGCTCCAATATCGGCAGATCTTTGCCTGGTTCTCCTTGGCCCATCATGAAACTGACGAATACTAGGAGACCACTGAAAGGAAAAAACAATCGCAATGAGAATGAAACGAAAAGAGAGTGAGGATCGGTTACTGCTTTGCAAAAGTTCTTTTTTTTCTTTGAACGAAAATATACCAACATCACGGGTCCGCTTACCTTCCCTTCGTTCGGAGAGAAGAACAGTGGCAGATGCGAGTGTTGCCTTTCTTGAAGACGGTGAGGGAGAAGAGGATTCAGCGAAGAGTGAAATGATGGTTGCTTCATCCATTAAACTTAGACCGCGGGGAGGTGGGCTTTTGTGATACGGCGGCTTGTTACTGTCGCGCTACGACCGGGGTGACTCTCCGCCTGCATACTACCTTCTAATTTGGTGGATGGCATTTGGGCCCGTGCGCTGCATGGCCCGCATGTCGGTGAACAAAAGTATAACGGCATTCAGTAGAGGGAGACGTTTCAATGACCTAGGAGGAGCCAGAAGCGGTAGAGTGTCTCCACTGTACTAGTAGTAATTGTTTTTCTAGGTAGCTGTAGAGTGTCTCCACTGTACTAGTAGTAACTGTTTCTCTGGGCCCAAGACAAAATAGCCCATCCACACTAGTAAATAGTAAAATCAATTAAAAGCCCATATATTTACTGAATTAACGGATGGGTATGTCGAAGAGCAAAAAAAGGAGTTTCAGGTGGGCAAAAGAGCTTCTGAACATGCCGGGCTTCTATTTACAACATATTGTGGTCATAATCCAGTAAATTTTATGACCCAGGATGTTCATTCTATGGACCTGACCGATCCATTTGACTATGACTGCCGAAAACAGTGCTGGAGTTAGATGTTGTTGCCCTTTTCAATCTGGTTTTTTTTGTAAACCTGATGAACAATTAACCTCATGCTTTTGTACAGTTTGTAAGCTGGAGTTAGATGTTCCTGCCCTTTTCAACTCGGTTGTGACTGTCATATTTTCTTTGAAACAAGGCAAATAGCTTGTCATTCGTTTAATTTAGAGTGAAATATTGTAACAAATCCCAACCAAGGGAAATAACATCACTCTCGCCGGCTGCTTGAGCTCACTGTGCATTACAGAAGCCAAGTGATTAGCCCCCACCAGCACCCACAAACTTATTTCGAACTAGCACATCAAATGGGCTGTAAATTTTCATAGGAAAGGCTGCATGACCGTGACAGATTTGGATTCTGACATTTGGGACCCGCGAGGAAATAGCCTATCCAAGGTGGCGTCGAGTTACTAGCCAGTCAACAAACGATTCTGCCTACCAGTCATTGGATTGACATCCAACATCTGTCGTGTATCTTCTATCTCTTGTCTTCTTCTTCCTCCAGCCGCCCAAACCAAACCACCCCATCGGCTCTGCCTACTCTAGCCTCCCATGGCTGGCTGCGCCTCCGCCGCCCTATCGTACGTACCCTCCAATGTTGGCCAGTCCATCCCTCTATTCCCCCACACATCCTGTTATTCTCCGGCGACACCAACCCCAACACACACCCGCGCCCGAACCAGTCAACCCTCGTACTCCCCTCCGCATGTGACTGGACCGGCGCATCTTCAACGGCTCCTGTTTGTTCCGTCCGAGGCCTCGCCGTTGTCCTCCGCCTTGCGGCCTTGGTTCGCTCGCCGTGCGCGGTGCGCCGCCCTCTTGCGTTTTCAACGCCGTCAACAACCGAGAGGAACAAGGAGATGACTGTACGTGGAGAGGATGACAGTAGGGACCCACCAGCGTCATGGCAGTATGCAAGCAAGTGCCTCTATAGTACAAGCCCAAAAATATGGTTCCTCCTAATGGTTGGACATCTGGGGCTCACGCCATTGTCAACATAGTCAATAAACGAGAGAATTACACTACGAGCGGCTGACACCAGGGACCCAGCAAGTTGCGCAGTTTTTTTTGAGAAAAAGCAGTTGTTATTTATACTAGTTTTAGCGACGGATCAGGGTAACAACGGGGCTGTGCGGGGGTTGTGGCCCATCTAGCCAGGGTTTTATTTATGTTTACCACATCATGAGCCCAGTTGTATTTTTTTATTGCTGAAAATGGCTAGCCCAGTTCTATTTTTTTAAGAAATACCCAAACAAGACCTACTTGCTTTATCCGCCCTGCTGGGCTGCAAATCTTTCAAGACGAGGAGAGTTTCATTCGGTTTGCCTAGAAATGGGCTGTACATTTTTAAAACACATCAAACCAGGAATTAGTTTCAATTTTTTTCATTACAAGATCTTAAATTCCATTGATTTTTATGCGTGGACAATTATTTGATTTTATATTTATATAAATTATTTTTCAAAATAGTTTGAATGTGAATCGATATTTCTGGACTAAAAATAGTTGACCACATCGAAATATGCAAAATTTCGTATACTTTTTAACTGTGGCCACAATATGGGGTGTAATGCTAACAAAAAGAAGATGGGCTCCAAAAAATCTTAAGAATTAGCAAATGGGATGTACATTATTAGAAATAATGGCAGATGGGTTGTATGCTGTTTTCCACGGATTTGAGGCTGACTTGTGCGCCTACTATAGGTTGACGCGTATGCTTCCATAAAAAAAAGGTTGACGCACACGCAACGCCCTGTCAACTTAGTCAACACACGAGAGCAGTGACTGTTGGATGTCCATCCAATGGCCGTCGTGCTTCTTCAATCTCTGGTCTTCATGCTCTAGCCGCTCAACCAAGCACCGACAAGACTGCCTGCTCCCTCCTCCTGCGGCCGGCTATGCTGCCGCGCAGGCCTCACGGCCCCATCGTACTCCCATCACTGGCCTAGCCATCCCTCTACTCATCCACACATGATGTTATTCTCCGGTGACGGCAGACGAACCAGTAAACCCTCGTACTCCTCCGCGTGGGAAATAACTGCCGAGTATTCCTTGGCTCCGTGTCGTTCCCTTCCTAGGCCTCGCCGTCGTCCACCGCCCTGGTGCTCTCGGCGCGGCCTGGTCAACGTGGTCAATGAACGACATCCATTGGAAGTGGACTGTACATGGAGAGGCTGACAGCTGGGTCCATGGCCACACGCAAGGAAATGCCTCCTTATTACGCGCAAAATAATGATTCCTCCACCTGACAGCTAGGACCCACAGGAAGGGCCTCTGTATTTCACGAAAAAATCATTCCCCCCGCTGACAGGTCGGACCCACCAGCTATATCTTCGCACGCAAGGAAGTGCCTCCTTATTACGCCCAAAAGATGAATACCCACCTGCTAGCTGGAACCCACCATATTGTTGGGCTGACTTGTGGGCCTACTAAGTTGACGGGGACGGAGGGCTTTGTCAACTTAGTCAATACTCCAGTGACCGTATGATGTCCATCCAACGGCCATAGTGCTTCTTCAACCTCTGGTCTTCTTGCTCCAGCCACCCAAAGCAGCGCCGGTCGTGCCGCCTGCTCCTGCCTCCCGTGGCCGGCTGTGCTACCGCGGAAGCCTCACCGCCCCCATACTACTCCCACCACTGGTTAGGCCATCCCTCCACTCACCCACACCCCTGTTATTCTGCGGCGATGACAGCCTCACACCACAGCCGAACCAGTGAACGCTCGTACACCTCTCCGCGTGGGCATCCATTATCGCGTCTTTCTCGGCTCCGCGTCATCCCCTTCCTAAGCCTCTGATGTCTACTACACAACCTTCTTCTTTTAGACATTGTTGGGCCTCCAAGTGCAGAGGTTTGTAGGACAGTACCAAATTTCTCTCAAGTGGATGACCTAAGGTTTATCAATCCGTGGGAGGCGTAGGATGAAGATGGTCTCTCTCAAGCAACCCTGCAACCAAATAACAAAGAGTCTCTTGTGTCCCCAACACACCCAATACAATGGTAAATTGTATAGGTGCACTAGTTCGGCAAAGAGATGGTGATACAAGTGGTATATGGATAGTAGATAAAGGTATTTGTAATCTGAAATTATAAAAACAGCAAGGTAACTAATAATAAAAGTGAGTGTAAACGGTATTGCAATGCGTTGAAACAAGGTCTAGGGTTCATACTTTCGCTAGTGTAAGTACCCTCAACAATACTAACATAATGGATCACATAACTATCCCTCAACATGCAACAAAGAGTCACTCCAAAGTCACTAATAGTGGAGAACGAACGAAGAGATTATGGTAGGGTACGAAACCACCTCAAAGTTATTCTTTCCAATCAATCCGTTGGGCTATTCCTATAAGTGTCACAAACAGCCCTAGAGTTCGTACTAGAATAACACCTTAAGACACAAATCAACCAAAACCCTAATGTCACCTAGATACTCCAATGTCACCTCAAGTATCCGTGGGTATGATTATACGATACGCGTCACACAATCTCATATTCATCTATTCAACCAACACAAAGGACCTCAAAGAGTGCCCCAAAGTTCCTACCGGAGAATCATGATGAAAACGTGTGCCAACCCCTATGCATAGGTTCATGGTCGGAACCCGCAAGTTGATCACCAAAACATACATCAAGTTAATCACATGATATCCCATTGTCACCACAGATATCCACGGCAAGACATACATCAAGTGTTCTCAAATCTTTAAAGACTCAATCCGATAAGATAACTTCAAAGGGGAAACTCAATTCATTACAAGAGAGTAGAGGGGGGAAGAAACATCAGATCCAACTATAATAGCAAAGCTCGCGATACATCAAGATCGTATCATCTCAAGAACACGAGAGAGAGAGAGAGATCAAACACATAGCTACTGGTACATACCCTCAGCCCCGAGGGAGAACTACTCCCTCCTCGTCATGGAGAGCACCGGGATGATGAAGATGGCCACCGGAGAAGGATTGCCCCCTCCGGCAGGGTGCCGGAACGGGTCTAGATTGGTTTTCGGTGTCTACGGAGGCTTCTGGCGGCGGAACTCCCGATCTATTGTGCTCTCTGGAAGTTTTTGGGTATATGGAGATATATGGGTGAAATAGATACGTCGGTGGAGCTTCAGGGGCCCCACGAGGCAGGGGGCACGCCCTAGGGGGGTGGGCGCGACCCCACCCCCGTGAGCACCTCCCTTGGCTCCTGACATGGGGTCCAAGTCCATCTGGTAGCTTTCCTTCCAAAAATAACTTCTCGAGTTGATTTCATTCCGTTTCGACTCCGTTTCATATTCCTTTTCTTCGAAACACTGAAATAGGCAAAAAAACTACAAATCTGGGCTAGGCCTTCGGTTAATAGGTTAGTCCCAAAAATAATATAAAAGTGGATAATAAAGCCCAATATTGCCCAAAACAGTAGATAATATAGCATGGAGCAATAAAAATTATAGATACGTTGGAGACGTATCAAGCATCCCCAAGCTTAATTCCTGCTTGTCCTCGAGTAGGTAAATGATAAAAACAGAATTTTTGATGCGGAGTGCTACTTGGCATAATTTAAATGTAATTCTTCTTAATTGTGGTATGAATATTCAGATCCTAAAGATTCAAGACAAAAGTTCATATTGACATAAAAACAATAATACTTCAAGCATACTAACTAAGCAATCATGTCTTCTCAAAATAACATGGCCAAAGAAAGTTCATCCCTACAAAATCATATTGTTTAGTCATGTTTCATTTTCGTCACACAAGAATGCTATCACCATGCACAACCCCGATGACAAGCCAAGCAATTGTTTCATACTTTAGTAATCTCAAACTCATAAACTTTCACGCAATACATGAGCCCGAGCCATGGATATAGCAATATGGGTGGAATAGAATATAATGAGGGGGGTTATGTGGAGAAGACAAAAAGGAGAAAGTCTCACATCAACGAGGCTAATCAATGGGCTATGGAGATTCCCACCGATTGATGTTAATGTAAGGAGTAGGGATTGCCATAAACGGATGCACTAGAGCTATAAATGTATGAAAGCTCAACAAAAGAAACTAGTGGGTGTGCATCCAACTTGCTTGCTCACGAAGACCTAGGGCACTTGAGGAGGCCCATTGTAGGAATATACAAGCCAAGTTCTATAATGAAAAATTCCCACTAGTATATGAAAGTGATAACATGAGAGACTCTCTACTATGAAGATCATGGTGCTACTTTGAAGCACAAGTGTGTAAAAGGATAGTAACATTGTCCCTTCTCTCTTTTTCTCTCATTTTTTTGGGCCTTTCCCTTTTTTATG
>NC_041388.1:328209774-328234753 GCF_002162155.2 Triticum dicoccoides
TTGGGACAATGCTCTAATAATGATGATCATCACACTTCTATTTATTTGCAACTCAATGATTACAACTCGATACTAGAACAAAGATGACTCTATATGAATGCCTCCGGCGGTGTACCGTGATATGCAATGAATCAAGAGTGACATGTATGAAAGAATTATGGACAGTGGCTTTGCCACAAATACTATGTCAACTACATGATTATGCTAAGAAATATGACAATGATGAATGTGTCATGATAAACGGAACGGTGGAAAGTTGCATGGCAATATATCTCGGAATGGCTATGGAAATGCCATAATAGATAGGTATGGTGGCTGTTTTGAGGAAGATATAAGGAGCTTTATGTGTGACAGAGTGTATCATATCACGGGGTTTGGATGCACCGGCAAAGTTTGCACCAACTCTCAATGTGAGAAAGGGCAATGCACAGTACCGAAGAGGCTAGCAATGATAGAAGGGTGAGAGTGCATATAATCCATGGACTCAACATTAGTCATAAAGAACTCACATACTTATTGCAAAAATCTATGAGTCATCAAAAACCTCGGCACTACGTGCATGCTCCTAGGGGGATAGATTGGTAGGAAAAGACCATTGCTCGTCCCCGACTGCCACTCATAAGGAGGACAATCAAATAACACCTCATGTTTCAAATTTGTAACATAACGTTTACCATACGTGCATGTTACAGGACTTGCAAACTTCAACACAAGTATTTCTCAATTTCACCACTACTCAACTAGCACGACTTTGATATTATTACCTCCATATATCAAAACAATCATCAAGCATCAAACTTCTCTTAGTATTCAACACACTCATAAGAGAATTTTATTATTAATCTTATATACCTAGCATATTAGGATTTTAAGCAAATTACCATGCTATTTAAGACTCTCAAAATAATATAAGTGAAGCATGAGAGTTCATCTATTTCTTCAAAATAAAACTACCACCATGCTCTAAAAGGTATAAGTGAAGCACTAGAGCAAATGACAAACTACTTCGAAAGATATAAGTGAAGATCAATGAGTAGTCGAATAATTATGCAACTATGTGAAGACTCTCTAACATTTAATAATTTCATATCTTGATAATTTATTCAAACAGCAAGCAAAGCAAAATAAAATGACATCTAAGAATAGCAAACATCATGTGAAGAAGCAAAAACTTAGGATCAACCGATACTAACCGATAGTTGTGGAAGAAGAAAGGTGGGATGCCAACCGGGGCATCCCCAAGCTTAGATGCTTGAGACTTCTTGAAATATTATCTTGGGGTGCCTTGGGCATCCCCAAGCTTGAGCTTTTGTGTCTCCTTAATTCCTCTCATATCACGGTCTCCCTAAATCTCAAAAGCTTCATCCACACAAAACTCAACAAGGACTCGTGAGATACGTTAGTATAAACCATTGCAAAAACCTTATCATACTCTACTGTAGCAAATCACTAAAATTATTATTCAACATTGCATACTAAAAGCCTCTGCATATTTAATAGTCCTATCCTCAAATAGAATCATTAAAGAAGCAAACATATCCAAACAATGCAAACATAACAGCAATCTTCCTAAACAGGATAGTCTGTAAAGAATGCAGCAACATCCATACTTCCCTAGCTCCAAAAATTATGAAATAAAATTCCCACTGTAGTAAAGTTATCAGATCTTAATATGCAAAAGGTTTCAACATTTTATCACATTCTGACTTTTATAGGGAATTATTGCAACAGCGGTAAACTTTCTGTTTTCAAACAGCAACATGTGGAATTCTAAAATAGGCATAGTAAAGGCTATCCATGCCACTTTTATTGAAATAAAAGATGCAAAACATTGTTCTAAATAACAGAAAGCAAATCTTAACAAAATAAGTTGACGCTCCAAGCAAAACACATATCATGTGGTGAATAAAAATATAGCTCCAAGTAAAGTTACCGATGAACGAAGACGAAAGAGGGGATGCCTTCCGGGGCATCCCCAAGCTTAGGCTCTTGGTTGTCCTTGAATATTACCTTGGGGTGCCTTGGGCATCCCCAAGCTTAGGCTCTTGCCACTCCTTATTCCATAGTCCATCGAATCTTTACCCAAAACTTGAAAACTTCACAACACAAAACTTAACAGAAAACTCATAAGCTCCGTTAGTATAAGAAAGCAAATCATAGTCATAAGGTACTGTAATGAACTCATTATAAATTCATATTGGTGTAATATATACTGTATTCCAACTTATCTATGGTTCATAAACTATTTTACTAGCCATAGATTCATCAAAATAAGTAAACAACACATGGAAAACAGAATCTGTCAAAAACAGAACAGTCTGTAGTAATCTGGATCAAACGTATACTTCTGGAACTCATAAAATTCTCAAATGAATTTCTGGACCTGAGGAATTTATCTATTAATCATATTCAAAAAAATAATTGACTAAATAGCACTCTCCAAATAAAAATGGCAGCAGTTCTCGTGAGCGCTAAAGTTTCTGTTTTTTACAGCATGGTCAACAAGACTTCCCCAAGTCTTCCCAAAGGTTCTACTTGGCACAACCACTAAATAAAAGCATAAAACCACATATAAACAGAGGCTAGATGAATTATTTATTACTAAACACGAACAAAAAGCAAGGAACAAAAATAAAATTGGGTTGCCTCCCAACAAGCGCTATTGTTTAACGCCCCTAGCTAGGCATGATGATTTCAATGATGCTCACATAAAGGATAAAAATTGAAACATAAAGAGATCATCATGAAGAATATGACTAGCACATTTAAGTCTAACCCACTTCCTATTCATAGGGATTTTGTGAGCAAACAATTTATGGGAACAAGAATCAACTTGCATAGGAAGGTAAAACAAGCATAACTTCAAAATTTTAAGCACATAGAGAGGAAACTTGATATTATTGCAATTCCTACAAGCATATGTTCCTCCACCATAATAATTTTCAGTAGAATCATGAATGAATTCAAAAATATAACCAGCACCTAAAGCATTCTTTTCATGATCTACAAGCATAGAAAATTTACTACTCTCCACATAAGCAAAATTCTTCTCAATCGGAATACTGGGAGCAAACTCAACAGAGTAACTATCATGAGATTGAAAATTGAAATCAAGATGACAAGTTTCATTGTTATTATTATTCTTTAAAGCATACGTGTCATCACAATAATCATCATAGATAGGAGGCATGCTTTCATCATAATAAATTTGCTCATCAAAACTTGGGGGACAAAAAATATCATCTTCATCAAACATAGCGTCCCCAAGCTTGTGGCTTTGCATATCATTAGCATCATGGATATTCAAAGAATTCATACTAACAACATTGCAATCATGCTCATCATTCAAGTATTTAGTGCCAAACATTTTAATGCATTCTTCTTCTAACACTTTGGCACAATTTTCCTTTCCATCATACTCACGAAAGATATTAAAAAGATGAAGCGTATGAGGCAAACTTAATTCCATTTTTTTGTAATATTCTTTTATAAACTAAACTAGTGATAAAACAAGAAACTAAAAGACTCGATTGCAAGATCTAAAGATATACCTTCAAGCACTCACCTCCCCGGCAACGGCGCCAGAAAAAAGCTTGATGTCTACTACACAACCTTCTTCTTGTAGACGTTGTTGGGCCTCCAAGTGCAGAGGTTTGTAGGACAGTAGCAAATTTCCCTCGAGTGGATGACCTAAGGTTTATAAATCCGTGGGAGGCGTAGGATGAAGATGGTCTCTCTCAAGCAACCCTGCAACCAAATAACAAAGAGTCTCTTGTGTCCCCAACACACCCAATACAATGGTAAATTGTATAGGTGCACTAGTTCGGCGAAGAGATGGTGATACAAGTGGTATATGGATAGTAGATAAAGGTATTTGTAATCTGAAATTGTAAAAACAGCAAGGTAACTAATAATAAAAGTGAGTGTAAATGGTATTGCAATGCGTTGAAACAAGACCTAGGGTTCATACTTTCGCTAGTGTAAGTTCCCTCAACAATACTAACATAATTGGGTCACATAACTATCCCTCAACATGCAACAAAGAGTCACTCCAAAGTCACTAATAGCAGAGAACGAATGAAGAGATTATGGTAGGGTATGAAACCACCTCAAAGTTATTCTTTCCAATCAATTTGTTGGGCTATTCCTATAAGTGTCACAAACAGCCCTAGAGTTCGTACTAGAATAACACCTTAAGACACAAATCAACCAAAACCCTAATCTCACCTAGATACTCCAATGTCACCTCAAGTATCTGTGGGTATGATTATTGCGTCACACAATCTCAGATTCATCTATTCAACCAACACAAAGGACCTCAAAGAGTGCCCCAAAGTTCCTACCGGAGAATCACGACGAAAACGTGTGCCAACCCCTATGCATAGGTTCATGGGCAGAACCCGCAAGTTGATCACCAAAACATACATCAAGTTAATCACGTGATATCCCATTGTCACCACAGATATCCATGGCAAGACATACATCAAGTGTTCTCAAATCTTTAAAGACTCAATCCGATAAGATAACTTCAAAGGGGAAACTCAATTCATTACAAGAGAGTAGAGGGGGGAAGAAACATCAGATCCAACTATAATAGCAAAGCTCGCGATACATCAAGATCGTATCATCTCAAGAACACGAGAGAGAGAGAGAGAGAGATCAAACACATAGCTACTGATACATACCCTCATCCCTGAGGGAGAACTACTCCCTCCTCGTCATGGAGAGCACCAGGATGATGAAGATGGCCACCGGAGAAGGATTGCCCCCTCCGGCAGGGTGCTGGAACGGGTCTAGATTGGTTTTCGGTGCCTACAGAGGCTTCTGGCGGCGGAACTCCCGATCTATTGTGCTCTCTGGAAGTTTTTGGATATATGGAGATATATGGGTGAAAGAGATACGTCGGTGGAGCTTCAGGGGCCCCACGAGGCAGGGGGCGCGCCCTAGAGGGGTGGGCACGACCCCACCCTCGTGAGCACCTCCCTTGGCTCCTGACGTGGGGTACAAGTCCATCTGGTAGCTTTCCTTCCAAAAATAACTTCTCCAGTTGATTTCGTTCCGTTTCGACTCCGTTTCATATTCGTTTTCTTCGAAACACTGAAATAGGCAAAAAACTGCAAATCTGGGTTGGGCCTTCGGTTAATAGGTTAGTCCCAAAAATAATATAGAAATGGATAATAAAGCCCAATATTTCCCAAAACAGTAGATAATATAGCATGGAGCAATCAAAAATTATAGATACATTGGAGACGTATTGGCCTCGCCGTCATCCACTGCCGTGGTGCTCTCGGCGCGGCGTGGTCAATGTGGTCGATGACCGACTTCCATCGGAAGAGTAATGCACATGGAGAGGCTGACAGCTAGGTCCATGGAAGCCACAAGGAACTTGTCGGTGTCAAAACCGGCGGATCTCGGGTAGGGGTCCCGAACTATGCGTCTAGGCGGATGGTAACAGGAGGCAGGGGACACGATGTTTTACCCAGGTTCGGGCCCTCTTGATGGAGGTAAAACCCTACGTCCTGCTTGATTAATATTGATGATATGGGTAGTACAAGAGTAGATCTACCACGAGATCAAGGAGGCTAAACCCTAGAAGCTAGCCTATGGTATGATTGTTGTTCGTCCTACGGACTAAAACCCTCCGATTTATATAGACACCGGAGAGGGCTAGGATTACACAGAGTCGGTTACAATGGTAGGAGATCTACATATCCGTATCGCCAAGCTTGCCTTCCACGCCAAGTAAAGTCCCTTCCGGACACGGGACGAAGTCTTCAATATTGTATCTTCATAGTCCAGGAGTCCAGCTGAAGGTATAGTCCGGCTATCCGGACACCCTCTAATCCAGGACTCCCTCAGTAGCCCCTAAACCAGGCTTCAATGACGACGAGTCTGGCGCGCAGATTGTCTTCGGCATTGCAAGGCGGGTTCCTCCTCCAAGTACTTTATAGAAGATTTTGAACACAAAGGTAGTGTCCGGCTCTGCAAAATAAGTTTCCACATATTGCCATAGAGAGAATAATATTTACACAAATCTAATCTGCTGACGTATTCTATAGCGTGACATCACACCACGGCCAAGTCTTTATTCGAATCGTTTTACTGTCCCACCTCAGCGCGTTTAGCGAGGCGGTTTCCTTGGCACGTCTTGTCAAAGCAGAGATCGTGTCCACTTATCCCGGGATTCTCATCAATACGGGCGTGGGTAACCCAACCGCGCCATTGATTACGGCGCTTGGGAGATAAGCGAGTTTTACCAGGCTGGTGGGGATGCATAGTTGCGTCTGCCCATATAAGGGGATAAGGATCCACCTTTTCATCCACGCCTTCTTCCTCCTTTGCCTATCCATTTCCGCGCACTCGAGCTCCAGCGCCCAAGTCCGCACACCCCACCTCAACCTTCTCCAGCCATGTCCGAAGCGGGAGGCAAGTGGATGGTCTCCTCCGTCACGGAGGGACACATCAAAAAACTAAGGAAGGCCGGATACTTGTCTAACGACATTGCGCACCGGCTTCCCGAAGAGGGGCAGCTCATCCCCACCCCTAGGCCCCATGAGGGGGTGGTGTTCCTCCCCCATTTCCTCCGCAGACTGGGCTTCCCTCTCCACCCATTTGTCCGGGGGCTCATGTTCTACTATGGCCTGGATTTCCACGATCTGGCCCCGAACTTTGTCCTCAACATCTCGGCGTTTATCATCGTGTGCGAGACTTTCTTCTGCATCCGCCCCCATTTTGGCCTATGGCTCAAGACTTTCAATGTCAAGCCGAAGGTGGTGCGCGGCACCCAGGCAGAGTGCGGAGGCGCCATGGTGGGCAAGATGCCCAACGTCCTATGGCTCGAGGGCTCCTTCATGGAGTCCCTAAAGGGGTGGCAATCGGGGGGTTTTACATCACCGAGCCGCGCGACCCTGAATGGGTCGCAGCCCCCGAGTACCGATCCGGACCCCCTACGCGTCTCACCTCCTGGAAAGAAACGGGCCTGTCGTGGGGTAAAAAAGGAGAGCTGACCGGACTCCAAACATGCGTCCAAACCCTGGTGGACAAGAAGCTCAAACTTGTCAACGTAGTCCAGGTTATGCTCATCCGCCGGATCCTCCTGTGTCAACAACGGGCTTTCAACCTGTGGGAGTTCGACCCGGCGTAGCATCGAACTCTGAGCAGGCTCTTCGACACGACGTACGAAGATGCCTGGAAGGTGCTTTTCAAGGGCGCAGAGGCCCCCGCATCCTCTACCGAGGATCGCAGATTCAGCTCGCAGCGTCACGCTAGTGCGGTAAGCTATTTTTACCTTTTACAGGGTATTAGTTTTTCATAGTTTGACTCCATGCGGGATCTAAGCTCCCTTACCTTTGACAGGATTGGCAGGAGACGTCCGGACAGGTCAACTGTCCGGATCCTTTGCCCGAAGGCCCAGCGGACGCTCGCTTGGCGAAGCTGCTGGTTCCGGCACCCTATGTGGTGCCGGAGAAGAAGGCCAAGAAGAAGGCCATGGGGACTCAAAAGAGTGCCCAGCGCCTGGAGGTGTCGGATTCATCATCCGATGACTCCAAGACGCACTCCTCCCGTGAAGACGAAAGGAGGAAGAAGAGACCTCTCCCCCTCCAGTGGGGGAGGGAAGAAAAGGAAGGTCGCCCCAACTGGGGAGGCCGAAGGGTCCAAGAAGGGGAAGACTCCTCCTCCGGACTACTCCACCAACACCGACGACGACGAAGAGGAGTGGCCGCACAGGGCCAAGCCCCTGGCGAGATCATAAGTATCCGGATACCAGAGTGATTCATAGTATTCCCCCATTACACAGCTTTTCCTTAGGTCAAACATGTTTGTGCAGTCCACCCAAAGACCGGCTCGACGTGTCGTCGAGCGGTTCCCTGGATTCGTCGGATGCGAATTCGCTTCCAATGGCTACCTCCCCCCATCCTACGGACGACGCCGAGGTGGCGTCCCAACAGGTTCCAAGCCAGGAGGAGGTGGTCCTGGAGGCGCCGCAAGGCGACCTCCCGGACTCCAGGCGTAAAGGGGATAGAACCCTAAAGGGCTCCAAGTCTGGCCTTGAGCCAGACACCGCGCCGGAACCTTCAATGGTTCCGGACTCCGGTAGGCAGCCTCCTTCCAAGAGGAGCAAGCCTACCGAGCCGGTGACCTCCGTCCAACCGGAGGCACCGGACATTCTACTGGAGGTGCTTAACGGCGCCTCCATCGACGAGGAGCACCGCACTATTATGAGTGCGGTGATCCAGAAGGTTCAGTCCGCCAAGAGCGGACTGACTGAAGCCTGTGCCAGCCTTCTAACAGGCTTTGAGGTAAGTAAAGAATATGTAAAAATATTACCGCATAGACAGTAGCCCCTGATGCTCTGTTCGGCATTCGGAAAGAAAAGCCGAATAGAGGATCTAATAACATTCGTAGGAGTCTAACATAATCAAGTCAATATGGCCTCCGCTACACTGACTGCGGAGGTGGATACGCTGAAGCAAAACCTCGCGCGGTCCGAGAACGAGCTCGGCCATGCCAAGAGGCAACTCGAGGAGAAGGAAGGTAAGTAATACCTTGCGCAAGTATATAGAGAAGATGTGGTTGCAAAAAATGACAGGATCAACGTGCTATTATAGGGGCCACGACCGAGGTGGAAACCCTTAAGAAAGCGTTGTCCGAGGCCGAAGACAGAGCGACCGCGGAGCGCGCAGAGAGAGGGAAGCAGGAGGCGTGGGTGGAGGAGGTGCAGAAAGAGCTCCAGGCTCTCGTGAAAAAACACGAGAGTTTGGAGCTTGACTCAAAGACGCAAGCGTCCGAACTTGCGACAGCCCTCGAAAGCGCGAAGTCTACCAAGGCCGAAGCTCAGAAAGTCCTCCAAGAAATTGAAACGATGAAGAAGATAGCGGCGGGTAAGGCATTCATTATGCAAAGCAAGCACGTGAAAGTGAATTACTTGTTACTTACTCGAGTCCGGAGCTCTCCAGGAGCATTCGCAGATTTGCCCCGCAGCACGTCTAATGCCGCCGCCTACTACCGATCCGAGGAGGGGAGCTCGACGGAGAAGGTGTTCTGGTCTCAGTATGCTGAGGCCGGACACCTGGTGCCTTTGAGCGACCAGCTGAAGCAAATGGTCGAGCTCCACAGGGTGGCCGAACAGGCCATAAAGGGCCTCATAGTTCGGCTTTGGCCTGGAGAGGCTCTGCCTGGTAGCTACTTCGGGCTGGTGAGGCGGCTGGTGGATGCCTGTCCATGGCTTGAAGTAATCAAGCGCTCCGTCTGCATCGAAGGTTCCCATAGGGTGCTTGCCCGTGCTAAAGTGCACTGGGGCAAGATGGATGCGGAGAAGCTGGTGAAGGACGGGCCGCCGCCGGGCAAGGAGCATCGCGTCCCGGAAGCGTATTATGAGGGCGTCCTGAACGGTGCCCGCCTTATAGCGGATGAATGCTCCAAAGATGTAATTTTTGAGTAAACTCGCATTTGTGATCCTGTACGCTGAAAACTTGTTCATATGCGCTAAGCAATGCTTTTGAATTTAAAATATTACCTTCTGTGTGGCCGTTTATCAAATTTGAGATATGGCAAGTCGTCGGCTTCTGCCCCCATGCCATGAGTGCTGGGGTGTTCGGGATAAACATGGGCGCTGTTTTTCCCATTCTTGGGTCCTTCGAGGGAGGCGCTCAACACAATGAACAAGGCAATCGGACTATAATGCTTGAACACTCTCACTTAGCCATAGAATTCTATAATTTTAAATTTCGGCGAAGCCCCTAGTGTTCGGAAGACCGAGTTCGGGGCGCTATCCACGCCTAGGTCGGACAAAGCCGACTCCTCGCTCTAAGCGGCATAAGTCTTTAGGGACTCGAAAACCTCTCGAACAGCGACCAGCTCTCGCCTCATCATGACGGTCAGTTTTAGCTTTCTCTACTGAGGTGCTTAGCCCAGCTCAACTGGGGCACAATCGCAGTAGTTCTCCTAGTGCTACCTTAGCCGATATAACGGAACGTAAGGTACCAAAACATAGGAGCCGGGCAAACCCAACTATTGACCCAAGACATGATTCGGAGCCGATGCATATAATGCTATAAGTTCGGGGTGCCGCACTTGTGAAAGTGTTCAGACTTCTCACACCGTATTGTGGGGTACTTAAGCCCCTGGCGTATTGGCCATACCAAAGTGTACGGGTGCAACATGTCATTAATGAACATATATTCGTAAAAAAGAGTAATGCAATAATAGACGGAAGCTATGCATTGTTTATTTTGAAAAGGCTGCGATCAAAGCAGAACGAAACAAATAGTGCAATAAGCAAAAGATGGGACTGTTTAACATGTCCTTTCCAGGGGCGGGCTGCGGAATGGTATGTTAAACAGGTATACTGCTCGTTATAGAGACCACCTTAGAGTTCCATAGTGCGGCGTAGCTTTCTGCTTCCCTGGTTGTATCGTTTGTGCGGCAATTGTACTGCCGGACAAGCCTTCCAAAGAATGGAGTCCTGAAAATAAGAGAAAATTAAGAAATCGGCAGCCCCTAGTGCGGTTTAAGCCACGTTTCGGGCGTGCCGTGATGGTGCCCCTCCCCCTGTGCCCATGGTATTTCCAGAGCGTAGTTATGTACGCGCAACACTGGTTTCGTAAGTTTGCGAGGGCTGGGGTTGGGGCCACATTGCTATGCTTGCTCGGAACGTGCCAGGCGGTCTTGTTGTAGGTTACTCCGGGCGCTCTTGACGGTGTCCAGATGTTTAATGGCCGGACTAGAGAATTGCCTTGAGAGGTTGTTTTGTACTTTTGCTGTGATAGCCGCCGTATGCTCCTCCGTTCGGAGAGAGCGTTCGGTGTTTCCATTGACCGTGATGACTCCTCGAGGGCTTGGCATCTTGAGCTTGAGGTATGCGTAGTGCGGCACCGCATTGAACTTGGCAAATGCGGTTCGCCCAAGCAGTGCGTGATAGCCACTGCGGAACGGGACTATGTCGAAGATTAACTCCTCGCTTCGGAAATTATCCGGAGATCCGAAGACCACTTCAAGTGTAACTGAGCCTGTACAGTTGGCCTCTACACCTGGTATGACGCCTTTAAAGGTCGTTTTAGTGGGTTTAATCCTCGAAGGATCGGTGCCCATTTTCCGCACTGTATCCTAGTAAAGCAGGTTCAGGCTGCTGCCGCCGTCCATAAGGACTCTAGTGAGGTGAAATCCGTCAATAATTGGGTCTAGAACCAATCGGCGAATCCGCCATGACGGATGCTAGTGGGGTGGTCCCTTCGATCAAAAGTGATCGGGCAGGAAGACCATGGGTTGAACTTTGGGGCGACTGGCTCCATCGCGTATACGTCCCTTAGCGCACGCTTCCGCTCCCTCTTGGGGACGTGGGTTGTGTATATCATGTTCACCGTCCACACTTGTGGGGGGAAACCTTTCTGTCCACTATTGTTCGGCGGCCGGGGCTCCTCCTCGTCATCGCTATGCAGCCCCTTGTCTCTGCTTTCGGCATTTAACTTGTCTGCCTGCTTGAACACCCAACAATCCCTGTTGGTGTGATTGGCTGGTTTTTCGGGGGTGCCATGTATCTGGCATGAGCGGTCGAGTATTCGGTCCAAACTGGACGAGCCCGGAGTATTTCTTTTGAATGGATTTTTCCGCTGACCGGGTTTAGAGCCTCTGAATCCGGCATTAACTGCCGTATCCTCAGCATTGTCGCCGTTAATGCGGCGCTTTTGCTTGTTGTGACGCGACCTACCACTGCTGTCCTTGGTATCCGAATTACCAGGGCTCTTGGTCATGTTATTGCTGCGAGCTAGCCAGCTGTCTTCTCCCGCGCAAAAGCGGGTCATAAGTGTCGTGAGGGCTGCCATAGATTTGGGCTTTTCCTGTCCTAGGTGCCGTGCAAGCCACTCGTCGCGGATGTTATGCTTGAAGGCTGCTAGGGCCTCTGCGTCCGGATAGTCAATGATTTGATTTTTCTTGGTTAGGAACCGTGTCCAGAATTGTCTGGCCGATTCCTTTGGCTACTGAATTATGTGGCTAAGGTCATCGGCGTCTGGTGGTCGCACATCAGTGCCTTGGAAATTATCGAGGAATGTTGTTTCCAGGTCCTCCCAACAACCAATTGATTCTGCTGGCAAGCTGTTAAGCCAATGCCGAGCTGGTCCTTTAAGCTTGAGTGGGAGGTATTTGATGGCGTGTATGTCATCACCGCGGGCCATGTGGATATGAAGGAAATAGTCCTCGATCCATACCGCAGGATCTGTTGTGCCATCATATGATTCGATGTTCACGGGTTTGAAACCCTCGGGGATTTGATGATCCATTACTTCATCTGTGAAGCATAGTGGGTGTGTGGCGCCTTTGTATTGGGCTATATCGCGACGCAGCTCAAACGAGTTTTGTCTAATGTGTTCGGCCCGGTCGGATTTACTGTATCCGGAGTGACGATTACCGTCTCGTGCCGTAGGGCGCCCACGCGATCCGTAGATCGATCTTGTTTGCCTTGCCTTGTCCACCAATATATCTCGCAGGTCTGGCGCGTTTTCCCGTGCCTTGGTATTTTTTCAGCGGCGTCGGGGTGCGGCTGGAGTGGAGGGCCGAGAGGCCTCTCTGTCTCGGCCGCATCATGCGCTGGTGATGTAGGTTTAGGTGCTTCCTCCTCTAATCGGGGTAGCAACCTGTGCTTTGGGTAGCTCTTGGAGGGGCGTTCGAGTTCATACTCTTCGGCCGCAAGGACTTCAGTCCATCTGTCGGCTAGCAAATCTTGATCAGCTCTAAGCTGTTGTTGTTTTTTCTTGAGGTTGCTCGCCGTGGCAATAAGCCTGCGTTTGAAACGCTCTTGTTCGACGAGATCCTCCAGCACGGCAAATTTGTCGTCGTCGAGGCTTGCCTCGTCTTCTGAGGGAGGCATATAATTATCGTCCTCGACCTCTCTGTCTGCCGCTCTCTCATGAGGGCTGGCTTCTCCATCCTCCTGTGCTGAATCTTGCTGGAGGTGGTTGTCTTCGGCACTGTCCGGGGTGTTATTATCTCCTGTGCCGGAATCACCGTTTTTGCTTTGGAGGGATTTAGAGCGGCGCCGCTGACGCCGGCGCTTAGGCTTCTTCTTGGAGGGGTCATCCTCCGTTGTGCCATCGCCATTGCCTTCTTTTGGGGTGTCCACCATGTATATATCATACGACGAGGTGGCTTTCCAGTGCCCTATAGGCGCTGGTTCTTGACCGTCTCCTGCATCGGCGTCCATACTGTCGATGTCTTCGGAGTCGAAGTCGAACATGTCGGTTAAATCATCGATAGTGGCTACGAAGTGGGTGGTGGGTGGGCTTTGAATTTCTTCATCAACTGCATCCCAACCTTGCCGACCATAGTCCGGCCAGGGCTCTCCTGATAAAGAGAGAGACTTTAGTGAATTCAGAATATCGCCGAAGGGCGAGTGCTGAAAGATGTTCGCGGTGGTGAACTCCATGATCGACGCCCAATCAGGTTCGATCGGTAGGGGCGCGGAGGGCTCGGAGTCTGGCTCCTTGGAGTCACGGGCTTCGCAGAGAATAGGGCTGGTGTTCGGCTCGATCACCGTAGAGATTGCAGCCCCCGAGGCGGTGTCCAACCACCCATCCTCGATTGGTGCAATTGGCTCCAAATTAAGGGTCGGAGCTGATGCGGGTGCGGCCTCCAGGGCACTGTTCGGCGGTAGAGCTAGATCATGCCCATCGTGACAGTGGGGCGCGCTCGGCTGCGGCTCGAATCCGTCGAAGATCAAGTCTCCGTGGAGGTCGGCCATGTAGCTCAAACTTCCAAATCTGACCTGATGGCCAGGGGCGTAGCTTTCGATCTGCTCTAGATGACCAAGCGAATTGGCCCGCAGTGCAAAGCCGCCGAATACGAAGATCTGTCCGGGGAGAAAGGTCTCACCCTGGATCGCATCGCTATTGATGATCGGAGAAGCCATCGGGCCTAAAAGTGACGACACAGAGGAACTCTCAATGAAAGCACCAATGTCGGTGTCAAAACCGGCGGATCTCGGGTAGGGGGTCCCGAACTGTGCGTCTAGGCAGATGGTAACAGGAGGCAGGGGACACAATGTTTTACCCAGGTTCGGGCCCTCTTGATGGAGGTAAAACCCTACGTCCTGCTTGATTAATATTGATGATATGGGTAGTACAAGAGTAGATCTACCACGAGATCAAGGAGGCTAAACCCTAGAAGCTAGCCTATGGTATGATTGTTGTTCGTCCTACGGACTAAAACCCTCCGGTTTATATAGTCATCGGAGAGGGCTAGGGTTACACAGAGTCGGTTACAATGGTAGGAGATCTACATATCCGTATCGCCAAGCTTGCCTTCCACGCCAAGGAAAGTCCCTTCCGGACACGGGACGAAGTCTTCAATCTTGTATCTTCATAGTCCAGGAGTCCGGCCGAAGGTATAGTCCGGCTATCTGGACACCCCCTAATCCAGGACTCCCTCAAAACTCCTTATTACGCGGAAAATAATTATTCCTCCACCTGACAGCGGGGACCCACCGAACGGGCCACCGGTATTTTGCGGAAAAAATCGTTTCCCCCTGACTGCTGGGACCCACCGGACGGGCCACCGTATTTCGCGAAAAAGACGTTCCCCCCGCTGTCAGCTCGGACCCACCGAAAGTGCCTTCTTATTACACACAAAAAAATGAATACTCCCCTGGCTAGCTGGGAGCCACCTTGGTGGGAGGCTGACTTGTGGGCCTACTAAGTTGACGGGGACGAAGGGCTTTGTCAACTTAGTCAATATGAATGATTCTAGCTCCAGTGACCGTACGATGTCCATCTAACGGCCGTAGTGCTTCTTCAACCTCTGGTCTTCTTGCTCCAGCTGCCAAAAGCAGCGCCGGTCGTGCCGCATGCTCCTGCCTCCCCTACTATTCCCATCGCTGGCCAGGCCCTGCGGCAACGGCAGCCTCACACCGCAGCCGAACCAGTGAACCCTTGTACTCCTCTCTGCGCGGGCTTCCACTGCCGCCTCTTCCCCGGCTGCGCGTCATCCCCTTCCTAGGCCTCACCGTTGTCCACCGCCGTGGTGCTCTCCGCGCGGCGTGGTCAACGTGGTCAAGGAACGACTTCCATCGAAAGAGTATTGTACGTGGAGAGGCTGACAGCTGGGTCCACTGCCACAGCCCAGTTTTTTTGTGATTTGCCAAGTAAGTCACTTTGGCAGGCCTGTTGGGCTGCAAATCTTTCAAGACGAGGAGAGCTTTCATTCGGCTGGCCAAGAAAATGGCCCATCAGTAATGAGAAAATGGATGTACATTTTTAAAACACATCAAACCGGCAATTAGTTTCAAATATCTTTTTTTTTCATTTCAAGATTTTAAATTACATTAATTTTTATGCGTGGAGAATTTGTTGGATTTTATATTGATATACATTTCTTTTTAAAATCAGTTTGAATGTGAGTCGAAATTTCAGGATTAAAAACAGTTCGGACCACACCAAAATATGCAAAATTTCGTATAATTTTTTAACCGTGGCCACAATATGGGATGTAATGCTAACAAAAAGAATATGGGCTCCAAGAAAACCTTAAGAATTAGCAAATGGGCTGTAAATTATTAGAAATAATGGCAGATGGGCTATATGCTGTTTTCCACGGATTTGAGGCTTTCCTAAAAAAAGGTTGACGCACAAGCACTAACTGTTGGATGTCCATCGAACGACCGTCGTGCTTCTTCAATCTCTGCTCTTCCTGCTCTAGCCGCTCAAACAAGCACCGGCGGGACTGCCTGCTCCCTCCTCCCCGCGGTCAGCCGTGCTGCCACGCAGGCCTCACCACCCCACCATACTCCCATCGCTGGCCTAACTCACCCACACCTGCTGTTATTCTCCGGCGACGGCAGACGAACCAGTAAACCCTCGTACAGTCGTACTCCCCTCCCTGTGGGAAACAACTACCGAGTCTTCCCTTCCTCCATGTCATTCCCTTCCTAGGCCTCGTCGTCGTCCACCGCTGTGGTGCTCTCGGTGGGCGTGGTCAATGTGGTCAATGACCGACTTCCATCGGAAGAGTACTGTGCGTGGAGACGCTGATAGCTGGGTCCACGGCCGCAGCAAGGAAGTGCCTCCTTATTACGCGCAAAATAATTATTCCTCCACATGACAGCGGGGACCCACCGGACGGGCCACCGTATTTCGCGAAAAAAATGTTTCCCCCCTGACTGCTGGGACCCACCAGCTACACCTTCGCACGCAAGGAAGTGCGTCCGGGCAACAAAAAAATGATTCGCCCCTCGACTGTTGGGACCCACCAGCTACATCTTCGCATGCAAGGAAGTGCCTGACAGTCGGGACCCACCTGGTCGAAGCGTACGTAGCGTTGTCATTCTGGTCGCGAACGTGTACATACATATATACTGGTGGATGTAGAGGCGCGCACGTGTCATAGTAGAGGCGCGCACGTAGCATGTACACGTACATACAACAGCCAGGGTGCAAGAAAGAAAATACGGCCACATATGTGTACATACCGGCGGGGTCTCGAACGCCTACTCGCGCATATGTACGGCCAGCGCTCGTGTACATGGCTGGGTCGGAATGGAGAAACAATGTCGTCGTCGTGTTCATGGGGAGGCAATGGAATGCGTCGTGTTCATGGGGAGGCAACAGAATGCGTCATGTTCATCGGGAGGCAACGGAACGCGTGGGAGCCAACCGGCTGGGTCGGAACAGAATGCGTGGTCGTGTTCATCGGGAGGGCTTGGACGGAACAGGCGATGGAAACGAGGCCTGACGTACTGCACAACAGAGGAAACAAACCTCCTACGTTCGAAACGGGGTCCTGTTGATCGGGAGGGGTCTGGCATACCGCAAAACGGAGGAAACGGACCTCCTACGGTCGAAATGGGGGTCCTGTTGATCGGGAGGGGTGTGGCGTACCGCAAAACGGACGAAACGGACTTGTGTTGGAGCGCTACGGTCAAAACGGGGGTCCTGTTCATCGGGAGGGGTGTGGCGTGCCGCAAAACGGGACTCCACGGGATACTGTTCATCTCCATCGTCGACCTCCTGCAGCCTCCACGGGCTACCGTCGACCTCCTCCAGCCTCCACGGGCTCCTGTTCATCCAGCCTCCACCGCGCGCTACTCCACCGGCTACTGTTCAACCACCCCTCCATGGGCACCCCTCCACCGTCTACTGTTCATCCAGCCCTCCACACCACGGGGTCCTGTTCAACCACCCCTCCACGGGCACCCCACCACCGTCTACTGTTCATCTAGCCCTCCACCACACCACGGGGTCCTGTTCATCTAGAGGCAATGCCACCGCTCACTGTTCATCCAAACCCCCTCGCAACACTCACTGTTCATCCCAGAGGCAGCATCGATCAGCTTCAGTTAGCAGCAGTAGCGAAGGAATCGCTCGATCGGGTTCAGTTAACAGCCATTGATTGATCGCTCGGGTTCAGTAACACGTAGCCTACAGTGCAATCTCTCGAGTTCAGTTAGAGCCCAACGCCTCGCTCGGGTTTGAGTTAGAGCCAACGCCTCGCACACACACGCGTACGTGTATGAGAGAAACGCGCATCACTCGGCCCCCGACCTCCCACCGTAACCGGGAACTCCCCGAAATTTTCCTCGCCCTCGCTTCTACCATGGTTTTTTCCATCATGGACGGCCCAAAGAATGTCATGCAGCTGCGTCTCCGGCCCGCCCAGGACGAAAAGCCCATTTTCTGTCATGATTTTTTGTCATAGAAGTAGGAGCCCACCACATCTATGATGATACCGGGTTTTGTCACAATTATCGTCATAGAAGTGTCATATGTATGACAGAAAAAAAATTCGTTCGGCCCAAAATGTCATGGATGTGTCCTTTTTTGTAGTGATATAAGCCACCCCTCCCCTCTGGCACAAGGGTCCGCACCCCCTGTAACTCATACTCCAATCAACAAAGCTCCTGCAGCACCGATACGTAGGGCTTTTACCTCCTCTGAGAGGGGCCTGAACTCGTAAATCCGAGTGTACAACTTCACCATAGCTATGACTCTGCCCTATCCTATATACCCCCCACCTCTACTGTCAGATCCGTTCCCACGACACCCGTGTCTATTTTCCATCATATTAGTTTCTGATCTACTATTTTTCAATCTTTTATTTTCAGATCTATAAACCAAAAAACCCAAAAATATTTTGTCTTTCATTTAGTTTTATTTATCTATCTCTATCAGATATCACCTTTGCAAGTGGCAGTGAAGGGATTGACAACCCCTTTATCGCATTGGGTGCAAGTGTTTGATTGTTTGTTCAGGTATTGGTGATTTGTGCGTTCTTCTCCTACTGGATTGATACCTTGGTTCTTAACTGAGGGAATACTTATCTCTACTGTGCTGCATCACCCTTTTCCTCTTTAAGGAAAAAAACCAACGCAAGCTCAAGAAGTAGTAAGAAGCTCCACGGACAAACTTCCTTGTGAAGGATTTGTTGTATGTGCCAAGAACAGTCTATCGTATTCTGGCCAAAACCCTGAGCCCCATCAACGGTCACAACTCCAATACTAAAGAAGTTGTGGGAGTCATGAAGAATCTGTTGTTCCACATCATACATGGTACTCCCATCAACATTCAGGATTTCTTCATGAGGACTTTGGTCAAAATGGCCCAATCACCTTTTGATTTGAAGTCATATGCTCCATGGATCATGAGATTCATCAGATCCCGGTCTTCAATTCATTACAAGGCTGATTGTCAGAATCATCTAAACTATCTACCAGAAGTTGAAGTTCTTCATAACACTCTCTCTACAGTTCCTGGCAAGGGCAAGGCTATAATTGATGAAGGAATTCGTCCCCTTGATGGAAAATAATGTCATCCTATCTCAAATTCCACTGATAATGAAACTGCTAGCCAGGACACTGTTGCAAAAGCTTCAAGACTATCTTTTTCACCAGAAGCACCATGTACCATGACGGACTGTGAATTACTCATAAGCTTGCACCAGAAAATTGACAAGAATTATAGATGGGTTAAGCGTCAGTTTGCTGCAATTCAAGCCAATATGACAGTGACGCATAACGTCGTCCGCAAGAACCACTACTATGCCCACAAAATATTTGACAGAACATCGGCCATACTCTCGCACCTCAAGACAGATGAAGAACTTGCTGCTATGGATTTTCAGATGAACTTTGATTGGGTCGATCCGCCCAGGAACAAGTTCAAGTAAATTCAAGTTCCTTCTCTCATACCGATTTCAAAGTCTTCATCGTGCACCACTGATGAAAATGAAGCTTTTGAAGACACAGTTGTTGGTCCCTCTGCTTCGCGCGACCCCGACAATGCTAGCGCTCCCTTGTCTTCACCATGATGATTTTCTTCAGGGGTGTTAGTCCTCATCTTCATATCCTTTTGGTTATTTAAGGACAAAGGGGGAGAAGTCTGAGTTAGTCTTCAAGCGGGTCGTTATATGGGTTGTTTTTGCTGAGTTACTACTCTTGAACTTCATTTGATTCGCTCCTTAATGAGTTGCAACTTAAATAACTATTGGTTGTCTGACTCTTTTTCGCTACGTTTTATATGCATGCTCTGATCCTTCAATATATCTGCTCATGCATGCACAATTTCGTCAGACACCAATTTTCATCATGCATTCATATTCTTCAAATATCTTATGATCATGCATGATTGGATTCCAAGATATAGGGGGATCTCCACAATTTCAACCTGCCATGTGCATTTGCAATCCAAAGCAAATTCTTCATATGCACATCTTCATGGGGAGTTCCTCAATATCTTGTAACCAATTTCTTCATACTTTGTACTTACACTTCAATTATTTACTCCCATTGAAAACCTAACCAATTTGTCATCAATCACCAAAAAGAGGGAGATTGTAAGTGCATCAAGTGCTCCCTTAGTGGTTTTGGAGTATTGAAGACAAATAGGTTGAGGAACTAATGTGTTCATGAGTGTACACAGGATATAT
The DNA here is from genome assembly GCF_002162155.2 of Triticum dicoccoides. Lineage (NCBI taxonomy): Eukaryota > Viridiplantae > Streptophyta > Magnoliopsida > Poales > Poaceae > Triticum > Triticum dicoccoides. The sequence continues at coordinate 328,229,683 of NC_041388.1, forward strand.
AGTCCCTGCAGATTTGGTTTAACAAATAGAAGATGGCCGCTAAAAATAGTTTTCTTCAAGTGAAGAATTTGGTGATGAAATTGGTACGGCCTTTGAAGAAATTGATGTGAAGACTTGAAGCTTGAAGACTTTTGTTTGCGTAGTTTCTTTCTTCTTATTTGAGTTGTAGGAAAAAAGTACTATTAAAGAGGGTCTAGGTGAATCATAGTTCACATTTCCAAAGTGATGCTCAAACCTATACATACAAAAATCGCTTCGAGAAGCCTTTGGAAATCTTCGGATCAGCTGAGGCATTTTCTAGCGATAGTGACGAAGTTCATCTGGTCGCTGATGCATTTGGTCAGGCTGAGGAGTTAGGATTTCGCCAGTGCGATCTACCTAAAGTGAGGAAATTGAGTGCCCCAACAAATTTGAGAGTTCAAGTTCCGGCCGTTGATGTGTCACGGGCCAGCCATCGAGTGGACCCTTATCCTGATAACGGCCGAATCAAAGAAGGGCATTTATGACAATTCATGTAGGATTGCCCCTGGCTATAAATAGCCGCCCCCACAACCACTTGTTGGTTGGCTGCTCTGAGAGAACTTGACACTTGTCATTTGAGAGCAACCCGTCCTTTGACGACTTTGAGAGAATCCTAAGTGAGGAAAAACCCAGAGCCAAAGTGATTGAGCATCACTAAAAAGATTGATCTGTGTGATCCGACGCATGTTACCTTTGAAGACTGTCATTCTTCCAAACAGTTAGGCGTGACATTCTGAGCACACGAAGAGTCATTATGGTGTGCCGGTGAACAAGTCTGTGAAGGTTTTGAAAGTCTACCTTCAAGACTTAGCACGAGTGATTGGGTGAGGTCTAAGTGACCTTAGCTCAAGAGGAATACAGCGAAGACTGTGTGTCCTCTGAGTTCGTCTCAACAGCCTCAACCAGACGTACAGTTGATACATCAATTAGAACTGGTCTACCAAATCGTTGTGTCTTCGCCGAGCCAACCTGGTTTCAAATTCCTCACCCATCTCTTTACTTTATTCCGCTGTTGAAGAATTTGTGATGTACTTTCTAAAGAACTTGAACTGAAGACTTTCATTAAGCCGTATTCTATTTCATCAGTTCATCTCCTTCATGCTTGTATTACTATATGACTGCATGTTCTTCATTTGTATGTATCTTGTATGCATGCTTTTCATTTCTATGATGACTTAGTTCCCTCGCGTTTCTATTTCTTCGCTCTAATCTTCGTCAAATTCCTCAGAGTTTGACGAATTTCTAAAAAACTCCCATTCACCCCCCCCAGGGAGTAAACATGCGCTTTTAGCATCGACTAAATTGCAATGTTTACATTTATTACTATGATCATTCATGGTATAATTTCATATAGGCATTATGTACGTCAGTGATATGTGGACCATTATCTAGTTGCATCTACAACTAATACTCTACCCCAGGATCGTTGTCCAACATGCTCTCGAAGTATTAAGTTTATGACGAACAAAGCATTATAATAAGCATGATGACAAAATGTAGACAATAAAACTATCATCCAAGTGTGATATAGAAACCATCATTTTATTCTTAGTGGTAACAATACAGTACATGTTTGTTCCCTTTATGTCACTGGGATGAATTACCACAAGAATGTACCCACTACAATGCACAAATCCCTTAGAAGAACTACCCATCAAACTTGACCAAAAAGACAAATGGACCGGAGAGCATATGTGATGCCCCCGATTTGACCGTACACTAATCATACACGCAAATGTGTATGATCAAGATCAAGGACTCACGGGAAGATATCACAACACAACTCTAGACACAAATTAAAATAATACAAGCTTTATATTACAAGCCAGGGGCCTCGAAGGCTCGAATACATAAGCTCGAATACACAAGAGTCAGCGAAAGCAACAATATCTGAGTACAGACATAAGTTAGACAAGTTTGCCTTAAGAAGGCTAGCACAAAAGCAACAACGATCGAAAAGGCAAGGCCTCCTGCCTGGGAGCCTCCTAACTACTCCTAGTCATCGGCGGTCTTCACGTAGTAGTAGGCATCCTCCGGGTAGTAGTAGTCATCAGTGGCGTCGTCTAGCTCTTGGGATCCCTCAACTGGTCACAACAATCGGGTATAGGGGAAAAGAAGTAGCAAAGCAACCGTGAGTACTCATCCAAAGTACTCGCAAGTCTTACATCAGATCTAAACTAAGTATGCATCTGTATCAAAGGAATGGGTTGTATCCATGGACAAAACTGCAGAATGCCAGAAGGGGAGGGGAAAGCCTAGCCTATCGAAGACTAGTATCTTCTGGAAACCACCACCTTGCAGCAACAGGAGGGAGTAGAGTAGCATAAAGTAAAGTAGTAGAAGTGTTATCAACCTCGGCCAGAGATCCTTTCTCGACTCCCTGCGAGAAAGCAATCCCAGAGCCATACTATCCAGTTATCATCTCATATCCAAGTCTCATCACAATCCATTTCTCATCACAAGTATCCAGTTCTAGTTGTATCGATCGGGATACAACTCCAAGTGTCCGTTACCGTAGGACAGGCTATCGATAGATGTTTTCTTCCCTGCAGGGGTGCACCAACTTACCCACCATGCTCGATTAACTCCGGCCAGACACACTTTCCTGGGTCATGCCCGGCCTCGGCCAAACAATACGCCGCAACCCGACCTAGGCTTAATAGAGAGGCTAGCACGCCGGACTAAACCTATGCTCCTGGGGGTCATGGGCCATCTCCCCAGGAACTCCTGCATGTTGCGAGGGCGACCGGTGAGCAGACCTAGCTACCTTCCTAAAAAGGCAGGAGCTTACCAGTCCAACCCGGCGCGCGCCGCTCAGTCGCTGACGTCTATTAAGCTTCGAATGATGTATACGACGCAGAACGCCCATACTATGCCCACGTGATGATTAGTGCTATCAGGCCGGAGGCCCTCGGATCAAATATCCAAATCGTAGTGGATTAGGAACACGCGGTAACAAGCAGAGACTCACGAAAGATGTGACCCCGTTGCCCCATCTCGAGTACTTGTGGCAAGGGCTAAGAATGCCCGGCCACGCCTCGTAAGTATCTCGCGGGCACCCTCCAGGTCAACCCGTCTCCACATCACTCGCTATTAAGCTCGCGCGGGTACCCCTCAGGGCCTACCCGTCTTTAGTAACATGGTTCAGTGTAAAGTCATAGTAACCATAGTAACTGTGTGTCTGACACCAAAGGGAAAACCCGAGGAATCACCCCCGGTGAATTCCACTCGATGTTATCATCAAGGTGAATGTAAGAGGATCCACCCTCGAGGTTCACACTTGAGGGGTTGCAGGACAGAGCCGTAACGGAAGTGGTTAAGGAGGAAATCACCCTCGATGACCTCGACCGTATAGCTACACTATAGAGATCTCATCAGGAGTGATGTAAGAGGTTCCACCCTCGACACTCGATGGTAACTCTGCAGAGTCGTACAACTAGGGGAAAGTGATGTGCGGTGCCGGGGCCTGGTCGTCGATCACGTTGACCGAGTCATTGAACATAAGGGGAGGCAACTAGGACAAGGTGGGGGTCACTGATGGATCACTAACCAACCTATACTAAGCAGTTTAGGATAAGCAGGTAAGGTAACAATAAGCAGGTAAAAAAAACAGGCTATGCATCAAAGTAGGATCATACTGAAAACAATAGCAGTTCTAATGCAAGCATGAGAGGGAAAGAAATGGGCACTATAGGAATGCTCAAGGGGGGTTTGCTTGCCTGGTTGCTCTGGCAAGGAGGGGGGGTTCTTCGTCGACGTAGTCAATCACGGGGTATCGGCGGCGGTCTCGAGGTCTACCGGAAAGAAGTAACGAAGGGGAGACAAAAGTAAATAATAGAGCAATCAAAGCAACACAAAGCATAACATGGCAATACGTGGTGCTAGGGGTGACCTAACGCGGTAGGAGGTGATACCGACGAAGGGGGAAAACATCAGGGAAAGTATTCCTGGTGTTTCGCATTTTCGGGCAAATGAACCGGAGGGGGAAAGTTGCATGTTCGCTATGCTAGGGATGCGTGGTGGACGAACGGGCTGCGTCTCTGGATTCGTCTCGTCGTTCTAAGCAACTTTCATGTACAAAGTTTTCCCATCCGAGCTACGGTTTATTTTATATTAAATTTAAAAGATTTAAAATCATTTTACAGATTTATTTAATTATTTAAAATCAACATTATCCAGAACAGTGCATGCTGACGTCAGCATGACGTCAGCAGTCAACTTTGACCGTTGACCTGGTCAACCTGATGTGTGGGCCCCGTGGGACCCACCTGTCATTCACTGATTAGGTTAATTAGGGTTAGTTTAATTAAACTAACAGGTTAATTAGATTAATTAAATAGGATTAATTAACTTAATTAATTGATTGATTGATTGATTATTTTAATTATTATTTATTTATTTATTTTAATTTTAAATCTTTTTTAATAAACATTCTAGGGGGGTTTGGAGCCCCACATGTCGTAGGGCCACAGGCGCTAACGGGCGGTGGGTCACTGGCGTCGGGCGCTGGGGCGCGGTTGCGGGCGCCCGAGCGAGGGGAAGCGAGGCGAGGCCAGCGGCAAACGCCGGCCAGGAGCGCGGCGTAGGCGGCGAGGGGAGCGGTGCGGAGCGCGGAGCAGCAACGCGGTGGGGGGCGGCGGAGCCGCGGTGGCAAGACGAGGAGGAGGGTCGTGGGTCATATGAGGTGGAGCGCGGCGGTGCGACGCGATGGCAAGGCAGAGGCGGAGGTGGCCGCAGGAAGCATGGGGCGATGGCCGGTGCATTGGGGTCGGCCATGGCGCGGCCAGCAGGGGGGACGGCGCAGGGCGGCGATGTGGCGCGGAGCAGCGTGGTCGTGGCCAGGCGCGCAATCGAGAGAGGCACCGGCGCAGGCGGGCGCGCGCGTTGCGCGAACCGGGCGTGGCGTGGGCCTGCGCGGGCGGGTGCGAGCACGGGTGCGGCTATGCAGGGCGCAACCGGAGCGCGCTCACGGCGGACAGCGGGCGGGGCGGCGCTAGCGACGGGCACAGGGGAGAAGGGGGTAGGTAGAGTGGGTCGGTGTCCTCACCCC
>NC_041388.1:328234999-328273368 GCF_002162155.2 Triticum dicoccoides
CAGCAGGTGGCGGTGGTCGGCGTTGGGGCCGGGGCGGCACCTGGCGGCGGCGTCGGGGGCGAGTGCCCCGATCCCGATCTGGATCGGGGTAGGAGAGGAGCGTGGGGATCATGGGGGGAGGGGAGTGGGAGGCGTTGTGGGTGGTGGGCTAGGGTTACGGGGATAAGGGGAAGCGGGAATGGGCCGGCCTAGTCGGTCTGGCGGCCAGCTGGGCCGGACGGCCCGGGGGGGCTCCCTTCTTCCTTTTTTTATTAGTTTTCTGTTTTTTCCTAGTTTTATAAAATACCAATGAGCACCTAATTTAATAATACTAATTTGTCCACTGCCACAATTATTTTGGCATACTACCAAATTAGCTATATTATTATAACTTTATATAAGGCATTAAAATAATTAATTTTGCCCACTGCTTGGTTGTTTTGTGCATTTAAACATTATAAGAAAAGTTGGTTTCACCACAATAAACCATCTATGATTTATTTGCTACACTTGAACATTTTAGATTTGACTTTTGAAAACTTTTACCGTTTGACTTTATTTTAAAATTTGAATTTTGAAAGGGTTTTGAATCAATGCGAGTTTAACATCAGTAATCAAGGTGACGTGGCATCATTAGTAGAGGGTTACTGTAGCTTAATTATCCGGGCGTCACAATTCTCCTCCACTACAAGAAATCTCGTCCCGAGATTTAAAAGATGGAGTAAGGGGGGATGTTCTGATTATGAAATTCTAACGAGTCTTCTTGCTCTTGCTTGCTCTTCGCAAAGAGGTTGTTCCTTCTCATTTATGTCTTCATTTCTTAGCTTCAGGTCATCATTCTTTCAGGAACTCCATCGTGCTTACGAAAGAATAAAGGGTGGGTATTCCGGGAGAACGGACGTCTGTAAGGTTGACTATCTAGTCGATAACGTCGGGGAAGGTGGCGGAAAGTAACTCTTGAATTGAAACTTAAGAAATTACCGAGAGTAAAGTAAGGGGGGTAACATGGGAAGTTTCGAGCGGGCAGGCAATCGTTCAATGCCTGAAACAAAGTGTGAAAGGGGTCCAGAGCAACGAGAATAAGTAGTGCGTCTGATAGCAAAAGATAATATCTGATTGAAGGTAGCTCGCAAAATTACATACGAGGTAAGGTCCAAAGGATAAACTTTTGGAAATAGTGATGTACAGGAGAGTCAGGTTTCGATCCTGTGGAACTGTGGGTTATGGGCCCACCAAGTGGGTTAAAAGTAGGAAGGGTGTTGGCATCTTGCACGGTCATGATAGCAAGGCAGGTCAGAGTGTATCCTGTCAGTTATGTCGGCAACAACGTCGGTACCAAGGGCGAGGGACGAAGAGAACCATTTTCCTGCTCATTGAACGAGGCGGGCCATTAGGCAAAGTTCTCGTCCATCTGTGGCTACTGGAATGTCATCAACAATAGTAACAGGGTCTTACTGATAGAGTGATACAATGAGGTGCTTACCTAAGCAGGAAATTATCTCTACTGCGATAAGTTAGTTTACCAGAAAGGTTAAACAGAAGAATGGAAAGGAAAATGGGTTTAAACACATATTTCAGGGGTATATCCTCCCCAAGGATAAGCAGAGCACGATATTCATGACAAGATAGAAGTATAAAACCATTTAGGTAAGGGGAAAGAAATTTCATGACATTACCCATACAACGATGTTTGGGTAATTGATAAAGAAAATTTTAGTATCGTGCTTCAAATGTTCTTATTGGAGATCGGATTACCACAGACATGCTTCGAGATAGCATTGACATGGTTTTTTTAAGTAAGGGTTGGGTCGAAAGATCACAAGAGATTCAAAGGAACACTTCCAAGATTATCTCGGAACGTAAGGATTAACCAAACACAACCAGGTCTGTGTTGGCAGAAAGTCAAGGATGTCATCGATGATATCTCAAATCATCGAGGGGCAGGGATGGTATTTCTAGCCATGAATTCAATGGACATCTCCGAGGGTGACAAAATAGTGTCGGTGATCATGACACATTTATCGAGGGATTTAAAGGAGATGAAATCGATCGGTGATGACATCTAGTCAAAGGGAGGCTGAAGCGAAATATTATTGAAGCCACGAATACTACACAAACTCGAAATCAAGCTTGTTGTTTGAGGTGAAATGATAAGATGAGGAAGACCGACGTAAGCTTAGCTCATCGTCGAAAGTTGCTCCGGGCATAAGGACCAAGTAGCACAGTTAAAAGCTGACACGATAAAAAAATATAGCCGATCAGGCTAGGAATGACGTGATGGAGTATTAAACTTCTCAACAACAAAGTACTGGGAGTACTGAACCTCAGTGTTGATTCGATTCACAAACCGGTGTTCTTGGTTGACGACAACCCAGAACCCGTGAAGTGACTATGACGGGGAAAGGAACTACCTCACCAGAAATTCGTAAGATGAAGTGCAATGGGTTGATATCCTCGAGATACCAGGGGGCAATACTTGAGGTAGATCAAAATAGATGTTGGACAGATGAAATGATCTGCAGAAGACAAGTATATTTGTTCGGGAAATGGAATCAAGGAGAAAATATGGTCGGAACCACGATTGCAAAGAATCAATTTAAAGATGCAAGATGAGCTTATACCAAGGGAACATTTGATTATAAGAGAAGCTTCCATGATAATATCTACATCGTGTCTATGGGCATGAACACAAAGTTCAAGGTCGACTCCACTTCTTCAATGCATAACCTCTCATTTACTTCTCGCATTTGACAAAGTGGTAGTGTAGAAATTTTTTATCCGGCGTAACACCAGTAGAGTATGACCCATAGAAATTTCCGGGTTCACACAAAGCTCGGAAGCAGAGCATGATTGACAAAGTAGAGAATACAATTTACCAAAGGCAATATGTATCCGGGGAAGAGCGCACAAAATCTTGAACATGAAGGGAACTGCCGGATAATAATCCAACAAAGGATTCAACGGTCCTCAATGGATCTGATTCAGCACTCAATCAGAAGAAGAAAAGAATGCAAAGCCATTGGATTATAGAAACAACTGAATAATTCGATGCTTAAAGCAAAGAAATTATGATTTCCAAATTAGAAGATCAGAAGCAGACACTCTGGTCAAAAGACATGTAAGTTGAATAGATATAGATCAATCAATTAAGGTTTGGTTTGCCGAGAACCAGCCCATGTCCAGAATGACTTATGAGCAGGAAGGTCAAATTTCAGGGTTCGGCTGATGATTGCGAGCAAGCGCAACATAATGAATCAATAGGCTCAGGATGACAATGACAAAGGATGTTTAATGAATATTGCCAGACATATGGATTTAACCATAATGCAGGCAGACAAAACTTTCGGGAGCACTAGGCTTTAGAGGATCTTCGGGAGATCAAATTGAGAAGAATTTTGTGAGACATATGATCAACTAGGGATGAAAGTATGAATGGCGAGGCTACGCAGTTATCCATAAGGACTCAACGATGTTAAGGGATTGCAAAAGAAATGAACACAAGTTCTCAGAAGTAGGTCGGAGAGTATCTTTGAAGTCCTCTGGTGAAGCAGGCAACCATCCGGAATGAAGGGGCTCTCCGGGGTAAGTCATTACAAGAACCTAATGTAGTTAGTAAATTCATTTAACCCGATTAGAAGAGATAACAGAGTCCCAGAGTATAGACGAGGAGTAAAAGATCCTAATACCACCTAAAGGCGACGTGGGCCCGTAAGACACACAGCCAATGTTAGTAAAAGTTTTTCAATGACTAGACTCAACTTCGGCCAAGGAGTTGGAAAGGGGGCTACCTACAGGCAGTCGGCTCTGATACCAACTTGTGACGCCCCCGATTTGACCGTATACTAATCATACACGCAAATGTGTACGATCAAGATCAAGGAATCATGGGAAGATATCACAACACAACTCTAGACACAAATTAAAATAATACAAGCTTTATATTACAAGCCAGGAGCCTCGAGGGCTCGAATACATAAGCTCGAATACACAAGAGTCAGCGAAAGCAACAATATCTGAGTACAGACATAAGTTAGACAAGTTTGCCTTAAGAAGGCTAGCACAAAAGCAACAACGATCGAAAAGGCAAGGCCTCCTGCCTGGGAGCCTCCTAACTACTCCTAGTCATCGGCGGTCTTCACGTAGTAGTAGGCATCCTCCAGGTAGTAGTAGTCATCAGTGGCGTCGTCTGGCTCCAGGGATCCGTCAACTGGTCACAACAATCGGGTATGGGGGAAAAGAAGTAGCAAAGCAACCGTGAGTACTCATCCAAAGTACTCGCAAGTATTACATCAGATCTAAACTAAGTATGCATCTGTATCAAAGGAATGGGTTGTATCTGTGGACTAAACTGCAGAATGCCAGAAGGGGAGGGGAAAGCCTAGCCTATCAAAGACTAGCATCTTTTGGAAACCACCATCTTGCAGCAACAGGAGGGAGTAGAGTAGCATAAAGTAAAGTAGTAGAAGTGTTATCAACCTCGGCCAGAGATCCTTTCTCGACTCCCTGGGAGAAAGCAATCCCAGAGCCATACTATCCAGTTATCATCTCATATCCAAGTCTCATCATAATCCATTTCTCATCACAAGTATCCAGTTCTAGTTGTATCGATCGGGATACAACTCCAAGTGTCCATTACCGTAGGACAGGCTATCGATAGATGTTTTCTTCCCTGCAGGGGTGCACCAACTTACCCACCACGCTCGATTAACTCCGGTCGGACACACTTTCCTGGGTCATGCCCGGCCTCGGCTAAACAATACGCCGCAACCCGACCTAGGCTTAATAGAGAGGCTAGCACGCCGGACTAAACCTATGCTCCTGGGGGTCATGGGCCATCTCCCCGGGAACTCCTGCATGTTGCGAGGGTGGCCGATGAGCAGACCTAGCTACCTTCCTAAAAAGGCAGGAGCTTACCAGTCCAACCCGGCGCGCGCCGCTCAGTCGCTGACGTCTATTAAGCTTCGAATGATGTATACGACGCAGAACGCCCATACTATGCCCACGTGATGATTAGTGCTATCAGGCCGGAGGCCCTCGGATCAAATATCCAAATCGTAGTGGATTAGGAACACGCGGTAACAAGAAGAGACTCACGAAAGATGTGACCTCGTTGCCCCGTCTCGAGTACTTGTGGCAAGGGCTAAGAATGCCCGGCCACACCTCGTAAGTATCTCGCGGGCACCCTCCAGGTCAACCGTCTCCACATCACTCGCTATTAAGCTCGCGCGGGTACCCCTTAGGGCCTACCCGTCTTTAGTAACATGGTTCAGTGTAAAGTCATAGTAACCATAGTAACTGTGTGTCTGACACCAAAGGGAAAACCCGAGGAATCACCCCCGGTGAATTCCACTCGATGTTATCATCAACGTGAACGTAAGAGGATCCACCCTCGAGGTTCACACTTGAGGGGTTGCAGGACAGAGCCGTAACGGAAGTGGTTAAGGAGGAAATCACCCTTGATGACCTCGACCATATAGCTACACTATAGAGATCTCATCAGGAGTGATGTAAGAGGTTCCACCATCGGCACTCGATGGTAACTCTGCAGAGTCGTACAACTAGGGGAAAGTGATGTGCGGTGCCGGGGCCTGGTCGTCGATCATGTTGATCGAGTCATTGAACATAAGGCGAGGCAACTAGGACAAGGTGGGGGTCACTGATGGATCACTAACCAACCTATACTAAGCAGTTTAGGATAAGCAGGTAAGGTAACAATAAGCAGGTAACAAAAACAGGCTATGCATCAAAGTAGGATCATACTGAAAACAGTAGCAGTTCTAATGCAAGCATGAGAGGGAAAGAAATGGGCACTATAGGAATGCTCAAGGGGGGATTGCTTGCCTGGTTGCTCTGGCAAGAAGGGGGGGTTCATCGTCGACGTAGTCGATCACAGGGTATCGGCGGCGGTCTCGAGGTCTACCGGAAAGAAGTAACGGAGGGGGGACACAAGTAAATAATAGAGCAATCAAAGCAACACAAAGCATAACATGGCAATACGTGGTGCTAGGGGTGACCTAACGCGGTAGGAGGTGATACCGGCGAAGGGGGAAAACATCAGGGAAAGTATTCCCGGTGTTTCGCATTTTCGGGCAGATGAACCGGAGGGGGAAAGTTGCGTGTTCGCTATGCTAGGGATGCGTGGCAGACGAACGGGTTGCGTCTCTGGATTCGTCTCGTCGTTCTGAGCAACTTTCATGTACAAAGTTTTTCCATCCGAGCTACGGCCTATTTTATATTAAATTTAAAAGATTTAAAATCATTTTACAGATTTATTTAATTATTTAAAATCAACATTATCCAAAACAGTGCATGCTGACGTCAGCATGACGTCAGCGGTCAACGTTAACCGTTGACCTAGTCAACCTGACGTGTGGGCCCCGTGGGACCCACCTGTCATTCACTGATTAGGTTAATTAGGGTTAGTTTAATTAATTACTGTTTAATTAAACTAACAGGTTAATTAGATTAATTAAATAGGATTAATTAATTAATTAATTAATTAATTATTTTAATTATTATTTATTTATTTATTTTAATTTTAAATCTTTTTTTAATAAACATTCTAGGGGGGTTGGGGCCCCACATGTCATAGGGCCACAGGCGCTAACGGGCGGTGGGTCACTGGCGTCGGGCGCTGGGGCGCGGTTGCGGGCGCCCGAGCGAGGGGAAGCGAGGCGAGGCCAGCGGCAAACGCCGGCCAGGAGCGCGGCGTAGGCGACGAGGGGAGCGGCGCGGTGCGCGGAGCAGCAACGCGGTGGGGGGGCGGCGGAGCCGCGTTGGCAAGACGAGGAGGAGGGCCACGGGTCGTATGAGGTGGAGCGCGGCGGTGCAACGCGATGGCAAGGCAGAGGCGGAGGTGGCCGCAGGCAGTGCGGGGCGATGGCCGGTGCATTGGGGCCGGCCATGGCGCGGCCAGCAGGGGGGACGACGTAGGGCGGCGATGCGGCGCGGAGCAGCGTGGTCGTGTCCAGGCGCGCAAGCGAGAAAGGCACCGACGTAGGCGGGCACGCGCGTTGCGCGAACCGGGCGTGGCGTGGGCCTGCGCGGGCGGGTGCGAGCACGGGTGCGGCTAGGCAGGGCGCGGCCGGAGCGCGCTCACGACGGACAACGGGCGGGGCGGCGCTAGCGACGGGCACAGGGGAGAAGGGGGTAGGTAGAGTGGTTCGGTGTCCTCACCCCCGTTGCAGGGGTTCGCCGGTGAGGCTCGACGGAGTCTGACGAGGAGGAGGTCGAGGACGGCGCGGCGACGTTGAGGTCGGGGCGGCGTGGCTTGATGCGGGCCGTCGAGGGAGAGGCGGGGAGGCGTCCGGTGAGGTGGCATCGGTCCAGCAGGTGGCGGTGGTCGGCGTTGGTGGCCGGGGCGGCACCTGGCGGCGGCGGCGGGGGCGAGTGCCCCGATCCCGATCTAGATCGGGGTAGGAGAGGAGCGTGGGGATCGTGGGGGGGAGTAGGAGGCGTTGAGGGTGGTGGGCTAGGGTTACAGGGATAAGGGGAAGCGGGAATGGGCCGGCCTAGTCGGCCTGGCGGCCAGCTGGGCCGGACGGCCCGGGGGGGCTCCCTTCTTCCTTTTTTTATTAGTTTTCTATTTTTTACTAGTTTTATAAAATACCAATGAGCACCTAATTTAATAATACTAATTTGTCCACTGCCATAATATTTTGGCATACTACCAAATTAGCTATATTATTATAACTTTATATAAGGCATTAAAATAATTAATTTTGCCCACTGCTTGGTTGTTTTGTGCATTTAAACATTATAAGAAAAGTTGGTTTCACCACAATAAACCATCTATGATTTATTTGCTACACTTGAACATTTTAGATTTGACTTTTGAAAACTTTTACCGTTTGACTTTATTTTAAAATTTGAATTTCGAAAGGGTTTTGAATCAATGCGAGTTTAACATCAGTAATCGAGGTGACGTGGCATCATTAGCAGAGGGTTACTGTAGGTTAATTATCCGGGCATCACAGCATACAAAGCTATTCAACAAAACAATAAAGAAACTTTGAAAATTTTAATTTATTTAAATTAACAATCTGATCATAAAGTGACAATTCATCATATCCCAATAAACACATCACTGATTACATCATATGCATCCCGACCATGTGATGCAGCTCATGAGAACTTTGTATTGAATCACAGACAAAAGATGCCATCTAGCAACTGCTATGGATCCTAAGGTTCTAAGGAAACTACTCACACATGGTCTTGGAGATAGCAAGGTTGATGAAGAAGCCCCCGGTGTGGATTCCCCCTCCGACAGGGTGCCGAAACAGGCCTCCCCTCGGAGCAGAAATTTGCGGCGGTGGAAAAAATCGTAGAAAATTGTTTAGGGGGGTTTCGCGAAATATCAAATTCGGAAATTCACTTTGGCTCCTAGGTGTATATGCACCCATTGTCTAAATACACATTCTAAAAGGTTAAAAAAATTGAGAAAAAATCCCACGCGTAAATCCGAACATTATATGTGTGTGCACCAAGTTTCGATGAAAAGGGACATTGTTTGTGGCTTATGTAAAAAAGACAATTTTCGATGCTTGATTACAGCTATTCACGAGGCATTTGTTTATCATTTTTATACATGCCACAAAAAATGTCCTTTTTTCACCGAAATTTTGTGTGTGAACATAGGATGCCCGGATGTTCACGTGGGACATGTTCTTGAATTTTTTTACATTTTGGAATGTGGTTTTTATATACATTGCATAATATGTATATTTACACCTAGGAGGCGATTGCGGAAGAATGGATGGAAGGCGGTGCAGTGGGGTGCCAACTGGCCACCTGATGCAGGTCCCTAGCTCCCCCCTAAGGTCTCGGTACTTTTTGAAATCTTTGTGACGCAAAAAAATTGTATTAAACCCTCAAGGTTTTTTACCTTCATATATATATATGAAAATTTTGTAATATAAAAACATACAGAAAACAACATCTGACTTTGAGCGCGGGATTAATAGGTTAGTCTAGAAAAATAATATAAATTGATATTAAAATATTCAAAAGTGATATTATAATAGTATAAAACAATAAAAAAATCATAGATACGTTTGAGACGTATCAATGCCTCAAAGAACCAGCGCACGACGACAACAACCATCGTCAATGAAAAAAAGCGTAAATCAAAAGTATTACATATGAACGCAGACAAAAGAGGACGAGATCCACGCAAATCCACCGAACACAAACATCAACGGAATCCCGCGAGATCCGCTAAAGACACACTCCCATATGCCCTCTAACAACGCAGGACGCATCATTGGATGGGAACTTGGCGGAGAAAACTTTACTCCATCTTTAGAAAGTCGTCATCATCACCTCATCTTTCTAAGTCAGACACAAAACCTAAACAATCTTTAAAAAAATATGACCCTCCTATCGGCAAAGACCAGAAACCACCGCACCTCCATGACTGCGAGGCCACAAAAGTCATCAGAAAAGGCCACACAAACAACAAGAAGAGCAATTAAACAATACGGAATGACATTTAAGAAAGAAATATGTACAACATAAAAGAGCATCCTCTAGCAAGAAATGGGGATCAGATTGCACGTGTCCTCTGAAGATAACGCCACACCGAAACGGAAAATATAAACGCGGGGTGACAAATCCGACATTCCGGCCAGGCTTTCACCCACCAAAATTTACTGCGCACCGCGCCCCAACGCCAACGCGCCTCCCCTCCTTAAAACCTCTGATCCGAGGCCATTTCCGTCCCAGAAATCACAACGGGCCAATCCGCCATTAAACCCTAGGGAGAAGAACGCCCCGAAAGAAACCGATGCTTAGCGTAGCGAGAGGGAGTGCAGCTTGGCCAGTGCCCACTCATCCCTCGCACTCGCGCTGCGCCTTTTTATGGCTGCCTCTTTTGACCTTTTCCGTCTTTTTCCCTTTGATATATCCCGCATCACTAAAGCACACCGCAGGCAGGCAGGCAGGCAGCAGAACCGCCTTTGTTCGCTTTCGTCGTCCTCGCCCAAATTCCCATTGCGGCTACTGACATTTGTCCCCCCATCCCAGCGACCTCTCTCGCACCCGTCCATCCCTCTCGCCGTCCTATCTGCCGTAGTTCTCCGTGGTTTCGTTGGCCCGCAATCCGTTCCGCCTTGGGCTCCTGGTATGCGTTTGCTTGCTCTGTCACTCAAAGCTTTGCTTTGGGACCATCTTGAGTGACAGACTATTTCTTCAGTCTTCTTGTTGTTGCTGAACTGATCCGGCGATTGGTAGCTCAAAATCATTGGTGTTCATTTTGCAGACTGGTTTGGGACCTCGAGAGGATTCCTTGATCTCTCTGCTCTCTGCTTCTCATCTTGTTCTGGGTTTCCAGTTTAACATTTTTCTTCTGAGGAAATCTTGGGCATCTCTGCTGCCTTTCCCCTCTCCCCTTTTCAATCAACCAAGCGAAAAAGATTGTTCATCCTGAGCAGAGGAACAGTTCGACTGGGAAATGGCTGAAGTAAAACCGGAAGAGATGGTCCACCATCCGCCCATGGATCAGCTGCAGGGGTTTGAGTACTGCATAGACTCGAATCCTTCCTGGGGTCTGTGCCATCTCATCTCTCAACCGTTGGCATGTTGGATCAATCGGTATCTGTTTCTTACCCTGAATATTTGTGGGTCTCGCAGGAGAGGCAATTGGTTTGGGGTTCCAGCATTACATACTGTCCCTGGGAACTGCTGTGATGATCCCCACAATGTTGGTTCCTCTAATGGGTGGAAATGATGTGAGAACTTTCTCCCCCTTTTTCATGTTTGCTACACTCCTTGGTTAATTTGGTACAACATATTATTATTTTTACTGAAAAAATGTTGTTTGTTTGTGTGTTTACCAAAGCATGACAAGGCGAAAGTGGTTCAGACACTGCTATTTGTGACTGGGATAAAGACACTGCTCCAGACACTATTTGGCACTCGCCTTCCCACTGTCATTGGCGGCTCATATGCATATGTTGTTCCAGTCCTCTCCATAATCCATGACCGAACGCTTGCACAAATAGCGGATGGCCATACCGTAAGTATTAAAATGTTCTTCTACATTTTCTGTCTTGTAACAAGAATCATGGCAACTCGAATACGCCATCTCACTGATGCAAACATCCATGTTATACATTTCAGTTTACCTTTTTGTTCTATCTGCAGAGGTTCCTACAGACAATGAGAGCGACACAGGGTGCGTTGATAGTGTCGTCAAGCATTCAGATAATTCTTGGCTATAGCCAGTTGTGGGCAATATGTTCGAGGTACAAGAAACTCCCACTTCTCCTTTAACTGCTAGAATTTTCAGTCCAAAAGTTTAAACATTTATTTCTTGGCTCATGTCAGAATCTTAGTGTGTTAAAAATCTTATACTCAACCTGACAGATTATTTGCTTGAATTTTAGCAATTAGCATGTCATATTAACATGTGTTCATATACTGGACCAAATATGCGATTGTGGATATTTCTTGTTGCTTTTTTATTATATACTATCCTGGTCCCTGCCACCCTCCGTTATCCGTCCACTTTATGTGCCCATCAGTTTGAATAGTGGGGGTCACTTTAGATAAAGCGTAATATGCCGATGTGTTAAACAAAGGGTGGGCAAAAATATCCAAAAGCTGTTGGAACATGGTAACTACCTTCGCATCGAAGACAAGAATAAGAACATTAACAGTATGATATGCTTGTTGCAGGTTCTTTAGCCCACTTGGGATGGTTCCAGTGGTTTCATTGGTGGGGCTTGGCCTTTTCGAGAGAGGATTCCCAGTGGTAAAAGCTCTAGTGGCCTTACTTTTGTTCTGTTTAGCTCTAGTCACTTTGATGTTTGAAACTGATCACACTGGAGAATGGGGCCCCAGCTACTTATTTCTTACTCCCTCCGTTCACAAATATAAGATGTTCTAACTTTTTTGTAAATCAGATGTATATAGACACGTTTTAGTGTGTTTGTTCACTCATTTCAGTCCGTATGTAGTCCGCATTGAAATATCCAAAACATATATTTGTTAACGGAGGAAGTACAATTTTAAACATTCTCTGAGTTGCATGGCCTACCTTGCTAGTTTGATAATATAGTTATGTATTGTTTACTTGTGTACCAAGTTTATTTGGAGCATGGATCTCTTATTGATTGGCACTTTAGCAACACTAGCCAATAGATAATATTTATTGCTACATATGGTAAGATGCACTCAGTACCAGATCATTTCTGTCTGTTTTAGTATATTTTAAAGTGTTCCTGGAGCAATCTTCAATGTCACTGAAAATATGTTTATTTTCTTAGTTTACCTCTATTATTTATAAAGTTAATAATTGTTCATATTTACTCAGGCAAGATCTCGTACTCTGTTAACTTGCCTTCTTTTTCTTGTAAAAACATTTAGCACCATGAGATTTATGTTGTCCTATACTGAGTTAATTCAGGAAGGATATTTTGTCAGGTTGCAAGCTGTGTGGAGATTGGCCTTCCGATGCTTATCCTATTTGTTGTGTTTTCCCAATATCTCAAGCATGTACATGTTCGGCATGTTCCGATTTTGGAGAGGTTCTCATTGCTGGTGTGCATTGCTCTTGTCTGGGTCTATGCCCACATTCTAACAGCAGGTGGTGCATATCATCACACTGCACTGCACACCCAGATCAGTTGCAGGACAGACCGTTCTAACCTTATCTCTTCAGCATTATGGTTTGTAAACCGGCTTGCATATCATTTGTTCATTTCCACATCATATTACATATCTCAGTTTAATTTTTTTACTCTCATAAGGATAAGCATCCCATATCCCTTGCAATGGGGGGCACCAACATTCAATGCAGACCATGCATTCGGCATGATGGCTGCAGTGATGGTGTCGCTAATAGAGGTACCATCTCATACTTGTCGAATACATGATTTCTCGAAGATTTTCTCAATATTTTTATATCCACCTGATTGGGTTGAAACCATTTGAGTTCTTCAGTCAACTGGCGCATTCAAGGCTGCTGCCCGGTTGGCAAGTGCAACACCCCCACCAGCATATGTCCTCAGTAGAGGCATCGGGTGGCAGGTTAGTGGCTGCATTCTCCTATCATCTTGTAGAGTTTTGTTAATATGTTAAGTCCAGTAGTTCTCATGAATTTGAGTATCAACTAGAATTGTCAGTGATTTGGTTTTTTACGGTTGTAGTCTTGTAGAACTACTCCCTAGTCACCACTGAGCTTTTCTGAAAAGAAATGAAACTTTACAATGCATGATGACTGTGCATTCAGGGAATAGGTACCCTACTGGATGGGCTATTTGGCACTGCGACTGGCTCTACTGTTTCTGTGTGAGTGCATCTGAGCTTTCACCCTAAGAATGTTCTGTTGTGGCATGCCTAATATTATGCAGAATTTTTGGATGCAATGCAGTGAGAATGTTGGTCTTCTTGGGTCTACAAGGATTGGCAGCAGGAGAGTGATACAGATTTCTGCTGGTTTCATGATCTTCTTCTCCATATTAGGTAATTAAGGTTTCTCTTGAGCCACGAGCACGCATTTGCATTGGATTTTTCAGGTTTCTGAACATGTCGATGTTGTAGGAAAATTCGGGGCACTTTTTGCTTCCATTCCGTTTACAATATTCGCAGCCATATACTGTGTTATGTTTGGAATTATTGGTAAGTATCCTAGCAGGAAAAGTGGAAGATGTTTTCCTTTGTAGTTTCCTGAGTTCTCTAGCTAGATTTGAATAGCACGAATAATTTTGCTCGTTTGTTGTGTCTCCAGCGGCGGTTGGGCTATCCTTCCTACAATTCACCAACATGAACTCTATGCGCAACCTCTTCATCGTTGGTGTTTCACTCTTTCTTGGCTTATCGATACCAGAGTACTTTTCTCGGTATCTGACAGGTGCTCAAAATGGCCCGGCGCACACGAAGGCTGGATGGGTTCGTAACGTCACTTACCCCCACACCCCTAACTTGTACTAGTATGGACTCCCACAAGTCCACTGTCTCGAGATTTGAATTTGAAATGACATTTGCAAAAATGTCCAATCTAGTATCTGGCACAAAATAATAACACAAACTTAACTGATGGTAAAATGTTAGGAAGTTAATATGTAGTATGAAGTATTAACTCATACACTAATTTAGTACAGCAAAGATGATGCACAGCTTGTACACCACATTGCAGAAAGTTCATGTTCAAATCTACTCATACATTAATAGTGCCTTGTCAATGTTGTCAAAATGTCTCTCATCTCCATGCAAGAGTCCTATTTTGCATCATTTTGAAGTTGAGTTTGAATTGTATCATCCCTGACCTTCGATGCAGTTCAATGACTACATCAACACCATCTTCCCGTCCCCGCCGACTGTCGCTCTCATCATTGCTGTAGTCCTTGACAACACGCTAGATGTCAGAGATGCGGCGAAGGACAGGGGGATGCAATGGTGGGAGCGGTTCAGGACATTCCGAGGGGACAGCAGGAACGAAGAGTTTTACACCCTGCCCTTCAACCTCAACAGGTTCTTCCCACCATCTTGAGCAGAAGCTTCCAAAGTCCGGGTACTGCAAGCAGAGTACCAAATGAAGAAACCTTTGCATCCCAATACGGCATGTTTCTGAATTCTGATAAAAAAGAAGAGGAGAAGAGAAGTAGAGATGATAAGACCCGCATGCCGTTTTACTAGCGAAGGATGGAGGAATTTCCCTTCGAGCTGTCCGATTGTACATAGATATTTGTTTGCGTAGACAATGAATAATGCTAGTTTTTGCTGTGTGCAATGTAAGATCTCATGAAACATTTGCGGACAGATGAGGCACATTGTTAGCGGTAGTTGAACCCACCGTAGAAAAGGGTATTCCAAACAAGCAAAAATTATAGCATGCCCCCAAGTGAAATGTGCCATTAATCCTTGTTGGCACACATCCGCGATATGCTGCTCAGATCATGTCGGCGTTGTTGCAATAAGACCCTCGTAAGAGTTAGTCGGTTTACGAGCGGTCAAGGTAGGTTGATGTGGCACCCACGTGGTCGAGTTTTCCCTCGTGAACCGATTGTGGCCTTATTTGATCAAATAAACGAGTTTATGACCTAAATTTAACCACTTACTAAGTTATTGGCCTAAAGTGTGTGATCAGATTGAGATTTTTAAAACTGTGCAGTCGGATTGAGTAAATGGACCAATGACTCATTTCACTCCATTACTCCTAAGACCGGCACACATCGGTTGTCATGCCCACTTTTGATGAAGAAACAACAATACAAGTAAAAGTGTACACCCCGTTGCGGGATCCAACCACTATATGTCATGTCTTGGGTTTTCATCCAGATAGTATGTCTGAGTAGACTTTAAAACAGTGCCTTCAACAAGAACACAACGGGTAAAGCACCGTCATTGCCAAGCGCAACTATCAAAGATCGGACCTAGAGTTTTCACCTTGGAGCTGGATACTCGGTACTCAAAACAGCACCACAAAGCCGAAGCCACCTTGTGTCGCTGTCACCCCCCTTTGCAGAAGAAGGCGTCACGGAAGGGGTCCAACACACCATGGGCATGGGAAATTGAAATCCAAACCTTTCCATGGCATTCGTTCCTGGTGGTAGCCGCTCATGTGCATATGCTTGACGGGTCACGCGGATATCATGCGGCCGGTCAAATCTATGCATACGAGCACAAGACTATCGCAGAACACGGGGATCGAACGTCGCCGGAAACTACCGAGGCCGGCGGTAGCAAAGCACCAAGCCATGGCGGCAATTCCATGGACGCCACAAGCCGTAGCGCCATTCCACACCTGCACATATTCGTGTCGTTGTTGTTGAAAATATGAGCAAATTACTACGAGATTTAATCCGAATAAACAGAAGAGAAATCATGACCACAGCAGCAGACATTAAACTAATCATGCGAACTAGCATAGCAGATGAACATATCACATCTAGGGCACATACTAGAAACATGAATTCTACCACAATCTCGAACAAGAAGAATAGAATCACATACGATGCAGCGGGTGCAGCACCGCCGGCGTTGACGTTGTCGCCCATGTCGTCGAGGACGAGGTTGCCGAGGTCGGGGAAGAAGTCATCGTTCGCGAAGTCGTCGCTGCCAGCAGTCGCGCGAGTGCGCTCCCCAAAAACCTGATCGCCCATCTCCCGTACAGGATCACGAGAGGCGGGGTTTCGGAGGCCTGCTGTCCCTTCTCGCGGTGCACGCCGGAAGGAGGGATGGAGAAGACTTGCTTGGCGCCGCAATGATCTGGAACGGTGGTGAGAAACCATATGAAGTGGCGGCGGCTAGGATAGACGTCTGCCTGACTATATAGTGCGGGCCGGGTAGATCGTGGGAGTAAACCCCACGTCCGAGTCATCACGATGCAAAAGAATCGGAAACGGTTCAGTAATTAACGCGTCCGTTAATTATTAATTAATGATTCATTAATTTTCCCATGCAGCAAAAATATAGACAACGTGCATGCTCTGTCCTTGGCTCGGCTCAATCCCGCAACCCGCGGCGCGTTGCATCGTGACGAGGCGAGGCGTGGCGTGGCGTGGCGAGGCGAGCGAGGAGGAGGAGCGCATGTGTAGGTCTCCTCTTCTCATGCTTATACAAGTGGTTGAAGAGCTCACCTTATAAAGAGGTGCAACTCTCTCTCAACTTTCGGGGTGGGAATAAACTTTAGCCTCACTCACTCCACTCACATGTGTGCATGAATGAGCCAAGAGAATTTGAGAATTTTAGTTGGGCTTTGGGCCAAAGGCCTACTAGCAAAATTCCAACAATCCCCCACAAAGTCTCATTGGCACATCTCATCATTTAGTTTCAAAACATTGTTTTATATATCGGTGCTTAGTGGAGACTGTGAAGTTGAACTTCCACTTAGAAATTTATGCTACACTAGATCACAACTTGAATAGTGGACTATGCCTTGAACTACAAGTTTTCTGTGAAACTAGTTTCACACAAATTCTTAATCGATACTGGGCTGCCGCAAGGCTTCCCCACGGGTGGAGCGTATACGTCATACTCCAGGGCCTTTCATAAATTTATCAGAGAACACCCAGTTCTCACAGACTGCGACGTTAACAGTCAAATTCATATAGGTGTGTTCCTCAGAAGATGTTCTGCAGGACAACATCTCTGCTTACCCGAATAAGCCACTTGGAACACATTAAGATAAGTATCAACCTGCCATGCAGATCAGGAGAGTATTGCATCTTCACGGAGTGGGATAATTAATATAGGGATACTCTCCTCCCAGCTGACCAACAGCTTGTCTCTCATTTCTACTTCACGGGATCTCCGATCACATAGAGTGGGTTACCACTATGGACAACTCATGAGGTGGGTCTCAAACCCATCTCCATCGATGCATTATCTATCACATTACGTGATAGACCCTTTGTAAAGGGATCTGCCAAGTTTTTCGACGTTTGGATATAATCCAACGTAATAACTCAGGAGTTCCTCAATTTTCTGACAGATTTTAGTCTTCTCTTCACATGTCTTGAGGACTTCATATTGTCCTTAGAACTGTTTATCTTGACGATCACAGTTTGATTATCACAGTTCATCAGGATAGGGGGTATTGGTTTTTCAACCATAGGTAAGTCCATTAAGAGTTCACGAAGCAACTCTGCTTCAACAGTGGCAGTGTCTAATGCTGTGAGTTCTGCTTCCATAGTTGACCTCGTTAAGATGGTCTGCTTGCAAGACTTCCAGGAAACAGCGCCACCACCAAGTGTAAAAACATAACCACTTGTGGCCTTAATCTCATCAGTATCAGATATCCAGTTTGAGTCACTATAACCCTCCAGTATCCTTGGATACCCGGTGTAGTGAATCCCATAGCTCGCGGTGCCTTTCAAATAGTGCATAACTCTCTCAAGCGCATGCCAATGATCGTCTCCCGGTTTTGACACAAACCGACTCAGCTTGCTCACAGCAAAAGAGATGTCAGGCCTCGTGGCACTCGCCAAATACATAAGCGAGCCAATAATCTGAGAATACCTCAGTTGATCTCTAGCAATCCATCGATTCTTTCGAAGCAACACACTAGCATCATATGGAGTTGGAGAAGGCGTGCAGTCGCTATACCCAAAACGACTCGAGACCTTTTCCACATAATGAGACTGAAGCAGTGTGATCCCACCATTCTCATCTCTCAACAGCTTGATGTTTAAGATAATTTCAGCTACTCCTAGATCCTTCATCTCAAAACTGCGAGATAAGAAATCCTTAACCTCCTTGATTAAATCAAGTTTGGTTCCAAAGATCAATATGTCGTCGACATACAGACAAAGAATAACTCCTTCGCCCCCACCATAGCGATAGTACACGCACTTGTCACCATCGTTTACTACAAAGCCGACAGCAGTTAATGTTCTTTCGAACTTCTCATGCCACTCCTTAGGAGCTTGTTTAAGGCCATATAAAGACTTTAATAACTTGCACACCTTTCCTTCTTGACCAGGTACTACAAAACCATCTGGCTGATCCATGTAAATTTCCTCCTTCAACTCTCCATTGAGGAAAGCCGTCTTAACGTCCATTTGATGAACGAGAAGACCATGGGAGGCAGCCAGTGATAGTAGCACCCGAATTGTGGTCAGTCTAGCCACGGGTGAGTAAGTATCAAAGAAGTCTTCATCTTCTTTCTAGGTATAACCCTTGGCCACAAGCCGTGCCTTGTACTTTTCAATCGTACCATCAGGTCTAAACTTCTTCTTGAACACCCACTTACATCCTACAGGTTTGCACCCATAAGGAGGTCAGTGATCTCCCAGGTACCGTTAGCTAAGATGGAATCCATCTCGCTACGTACAACTTCCTTCCAGTAGTCAGCATCAGGAGATGCATAGGCTTCTGAAATAGTTCTGGGTGTGTCATCCACGAGGTACACAATGAAATCATCACCAAAAGACTTTGCAGTCCTCTGTCTCTTACTCCTCATAGGAGTTCCATTGTTACCCTCAAAAGGATTCTCAACGTGTTCCATCGCAATGGTGGGTTCAGGAATTACAGTGAATTTCTCACTAGATGGAGTATGTATCTCCTGATTTGATGAACTCGACATATCCTTCATAGGAAATATGTCCTCAAAGAAAGTTGCATCATTTGATTCCATAATCGTACCAACATGCATGTCCGATACCTCAGATTTTATTATCAAAAATCTATAGCCGATGCTATGAAAAGCATAGCCCAGAAGAACACAATCCACGGTTTTTGGTCCAAGCTTGCGCTTCTTGGGAATTGGTATATTGACTTTCGCCAAACAACCCCAAGTACGTAGGTAAGAGAGTTTCAACCTTTTCCTTTCCCATTCCTCAAATGGAGTCATGGTCTTATGCTTTGTGGGAACTCGGTTTAGGACATGACACGCAGTCATTAGCGCCTCCCCCCACCATTCCTTGGATAGACCCGAAGTGTCTAACATGGTGTTAACCATATCAGTTAGAGTTCGGTTCTTTCTTTCGGCTACCCCATTTGACTGGGGTGAGTAGGGAGGCATCCTCTCATGGATTATACCATGTTCCGCACAAAACAGATCAAATTCATTGGAAAAATACTCTCCACCACGATCGGACCTAAGCCGTTTAATTTTTTGATCAAGTTGGTTCTCTGCCTCAGCTTTATAGTTTTTAAAGAAAGTCAAAGCCTCATCTTTTGATTTCAGAAGATACACATAACAATATCTAGTGGAGTCATCAATCAACGTCATGAAGTATCTCTTTCCACCTTTTGTCAACACGCCATTCATCTCACAAAGATCAGAATGTATAAGCTCTAGTGGCGCCAAGTCTCTTGCCTCTGCAGTCTTATGGGACTTGCGAGGTTGCTTAGCTTGCACACATACTTGGCACTTGGAGCCTTTGATAGTAGAGATTTTCGGAATTAAATTCATATTGGCTAACCGCGTCATGCAACCAAAGTTAATATGACAGAGTCGTGAATGCCAAATATCAGACTCATTATTGTGGCAAACATTATTAATAACTTTAGTGCAAATATCTGACAAAGATAGGCGGAACAAGCCTCCGCACTCATAGCCTTTTCCAACAAATTGTCCACACTTAGAAATTACAACTTTATTGGATTCGAAAACCAACTTAAAACCATCTCGACATAAACGGGAACCGCTAACAAGATTTTTATTGATGGACGGCACATGATGAACGTTCTTCAGACGCACAGTCTTGCCCGAAGTAAACTTCAGATCGACCGTACCAACACCTCGAACGATGGCATGTGACCCGTTCCCCATCAGCACGGGTGAAGTCCCTGTTGCCTGGTAAGAAGAAAACATGGAGGCGTCAGCACAAACATGTACATTGGCACCGGTGTCAATTAACCAATCAGGGGATTGAAATACTGAAAGGATGGTAGGAAAAATACCGTACCCTGATTCCTTCATATCAGTATCACCGATGACAACATTAGCGGACTTGCCGCTCTTCTCATGTTCGCGCTCCTCAAAGCGGTTAGGACACTTTGGAGCCCAGTGATTAGGATTACCGCAGACATGGCAAAGTCC
Organism: Triticum dicoccoides; assembly: GCF_002162155.2. Lineage (NCBI taxonomy): Eukaryota > Viridiplantae > Streptophyta > Magnoliopsida > Poales > Poaceae > Triticum > Triticum dicoccoides. Next base: position 328,255,470 of record NC_041388.1, read on the forward strand.
CTTCCCCTTCTTATGATAATTCTTCTTGAAGTTGGTAGAATGTGATGGCTTGTTCTTTGTATCAAACTTGCCTTTGCCCTGAGTTTTGTTCTTATTGTTTTTGAACTTGTTGGGCTCGGAGTTCTTCTTCTGTACCATGTGGGCACTAGAACCTCCCTCAGCAACTCGAGCACGTGTGTCCTTTGCTCTCGCCTTCTCTTCAACATCAAGAGTACCAATGAGATCCGCAACGGAAAACTCCTGTCTCTTGTGTTTCAGGGAAGTAGCAAAAAATTTCCATGAAGGTGGAAGCTTGGCAATGATGCCTCCGGCAACAAATTTGTCCGGCAACACACACTTGAAGTACTCAAGTTCTTTTGCGAGCGACTGTATCTCATGAGCCTGCTGTACAACAGGGCGCTCATCAGTCATCTTGTAGTCATAGAATTGCTCCATGACGTACAACTCGCTGCTGGCGTCCGAGGCACCAAACTTGGCCTCGAGCGCAGCCCACATGTCCTTGCCGTTGTCAAACGACATATACGAATCCACAATGGAGTCATCAAGAACACTCAGAAGAGCGCCTTTAAAGAGGGTATCGATCTTCTCAAAAGCTTCCAGCTATGCTGCACTAAGATCGCCCTCAGGCTTGCCCTTGGTGGCATCATAGCAGCCCATGGTCTGAAAACAGTAGACTGCTCTCGTGCGCCACCTCTTATATTGCGCCCCCTTAAAGGCAGGCGGCTTCAGATGCGCAGCAAAACCACTCGGAGTAAATTGCCTATCATCGGGTTTTTGGATTGATGGAAATATGAGCAAATTACTACGAGATTTAATCCGAATAAACAGAAGATAAATCATGACCACAGCAGCAGAGATTAAACTAATCATGCGAACTAGCATAGCAGATGAACATATCACATCTAGGGCACATACTAGAAGCATGAATTCTACCACAATCTCGAACAGGAAGGATAGAATCACGTACGGTGCAGCGGGTGCAGAACCGCCGGCGTTGACGTTGTCGCCCATGTCATCGAGGACGAGGTTGCCGAGGTCGGGGAAGAAGTCGTCGTTCGCGAAGTCATCGCTGCCAGCAGTCGCGCGAGTGCGCTCCCCAAAAACCTGATCGCCCCTCTCCCGTACAGGATCACGAGAGGCGGGGTTCCGGAGGCCTGCTGTCCCTTCTCGCGGTGCACGCCGGAAGGAGGGATGGAGAAGACTTGCTTGGCGGTGCAATGATCTGGAACGATGGTGAGAAACCATACGAAGCGGCGGCGGCTAGGGTAGACGTCTGCCTGACTATATAGTGCGGGCCGGGTAGGTCGTGGGAGTAAACCCCACGTCCGAGTCATCACGATCCAAAAGAATCGGAAACGGTTCTGTAATTAACGCGTCCGTTAATTATTAATTAATGACTCATTAATTTTCCCATGCAGCAAAAATATAGACAACGTGCATAGCTCTGTCCTTGGCTCGGCTCAATCCCGTAACCCGCGGCTCGTCGTGACGAGGCGTGGTATGGCGTGGCAAGGCGAGCGAGGAGGAGGAGCGCGCGTGTAGGTCTCCTCTTCTCATGCTCAGACAAGTGGTAGAAGAGCTCACCTTATAAAGAGGTGCAACTCTCTCTCAACTTCCGGGGTGGGACTAAACTTTAGCCTCACTCACTCCACTCACATGTGTGCATGAATGGGCCAAGAGAATTTCAGAATTTTAGTTGGGCTTTGGGCCAAAGGCCTACTAGCAAAATTCCAACAATCCCCCACAAAGTCTCATTGGCACATCTCATTATTTAGTTCCAAAACATTGTTTTATATATCGGTGCTTAGTGGAGACTGTGAAGTTGAACTTCCACTTAGAAATTTATGCTACACTAGATCACAACTTGAATAATGGACTATGCCTTGAACTACAAGTTTTCTGTGAAACTAGTTTCACACAAATTCTTGACCGATACTGGGCTGCCGCAAGGCTTCCCCACGGGTGGAGCGTATACGTCATACTCCAGGGCCTTTCATGAATTTATCAGAGAACACCCAATTCTCACAGACTGCGACGTTAATAGTCAAATTCATATATGTGTGTTCCTTAGAAGATGTTCTGCAGGACAACATCTCTGCTTACCCGAATAAGCCACTTGGAACACATTAAAATAAGTATCAACCTGCCATGCAGATCAGGAGAGTATTGCATCTTCACGGAGTGGGATAATTAATATAGGGATACTCTCCTCACAGCTGACCAACAGCTTGTCTCCCACTTCTACTTCACGGGATCTCCGATCACATAGAGTGGGTTACCACTATGGACAACTCATGAGGTGGGTCTCAAACCCATCTCCATCGATGCATTATCTATCACATTACGTGATAGACCCTTTGTGAAGGGATCTGCCAAGTTTTTCGACGTTTGGATATATTCCAACATAAAAACTACGGAGTTCCTCAATTTTTTGACAGATTTTAGTCTCCTCTTCACATGCCTTGAGGACTTCATATTGTCCTTAGAACTGTTTATCTTGACGATCACAGTTTGATTATCACAGTTCATCAGGATAGGGGGTATTGGTTTTTCAACCATAGGTAAGTCCATCAAGAGTTCACGAAGCCACTCTGCTTCAACAGTGGCAGTGTCTAATGTTGTGAGTTCTACTTCCATAGTTGACCTCGTTAAGATGGTTTGCTTGCAAGACTTCCAGGAAACAGCGCCACCACCAAGTGTAAAAACATAACCACTTGTGGCCTTAATCTCATCAACATCAGATATCCAGTTTGAGTCACTATAACCCTCCAGTACCCTTGGATACCCGGTGTAGTGAATCCCATAGCTCGCGGTGCCTTTCAAATAGCGCATAACTCTCTCAAACGCATGCCAATGATCATCTCCCGGTTTTGACACAAACCGACTCAGCTTGCTCACAACAAAAGAGATGTCAGGCCTCGTGGCACTCGCCAAATACATAAGCGAGCCAATAATCTGAGAATACCTCAGTTGATCTCTAGCAATCCGTTGATTCTTTCGAAGCAACACACTAGCATCATATGGAGTTGGAGAAGGCGTGCAGTCGCTATACCCAAAACGACTCAAGACCTTTTCCACATAATGAGACTGAAGCAGTGTGATCCCACCATTCTCATCTCTCAACAGCTTGATGTTTAAGATAACTTCAGCTACTCCTAGATCCTTCATCTCAAAACAGCGAGATTAGAAATCCTTAACCTCCTTGATTAAATCAAGTTTGGTTCCAAAGATCAATATGTCGTCGACATACAGACAAAGAATAACTCCTTCGCCCCCACCATAGCAATAGTACACGCACTTGTCACCATCGTTTACTACAAAGCCGACTGCAGTTAATGTTCTTTCGAACTTCTCATGCCACTCCTTAGGAGCTTGTTTAAGGCCATATAAAGACTTTAATAACTTGCACACCTTTCCTTCTTGACCAGGTACTACAAAGCCATCTGGCTGATCCATGTAAATTTCCTCCTTCAACTCTCCATTGAGGAAAGCCGTCTTAACGTCCATTTGATGAACGAGAAGACCATGTGAGGCAGCCAGTGATAGTAGCACCCGAATTGTGGTCAGTCTAGCCACGGGTGAGTAAGTATCAAAGAAGTCTTCACCTTCCTTCTGGGTATAACCCTTGGCCACAAGCCGTGCCTTGTACTTTTCAATCGTACCATCAGGTCTAAACTTCTTCTTGAACACCCACTTACATCCTACAGGTTTGCACCCATAAGGACGGTCAGTGATCTCCCAGGTACCGTTAGCTAAGATGGAATCCATCTCGCTACGTACAGCTTCCTTCCAGTAGTCAGCATCAGGAGATGCATAGGATTCTGAAATAGTCTTGGGTGTGTCATCCACGAGGTACACAATGAAATCATCACCAAAAGACTTTGCAGTCCTCTGTCTCTTACTCCTCGTAGGAGTTCCATTGTTACCCTCAACAGGATTCTCAACGTGTTCCATCGCAATGGTGGGTTCAGGAATTACAGTGAATTCCTCACTAGATGGAGTAGGTATCTCCTGATTTGATGAACTCGACATATCCTTCATAGAAAATATGTCCTCAAAGAAAGTTGCATCATTTGATTCCATAATCGTACCAACATGCATGTCGGATACCTCGGATTTTATTATCAAAAATCTATAGCCGATGCTATGAAAAGCATAGCCCAGAAGAACACAATCCACGGTTTTTGGTCCAAGCTTGCGCTTCTTGGGAATTGGTATATTGACTTTCGCCAAACAACCCCAAGTACGTAGGTAAGAGAGTTTCAACCTTTTCCTTTCCCATTCCTCAAATGGAGTCATGGTCTTATGCTTTGTGGGAACTCGGTTTAGGACATGACACGCAGTCATTAGCGCCTCCCCCCACCATTCCTTGGATAGATCCGAAGTGTCTAACATGCTGTTAACCATATCAGTTAGAGTTCGGTTCTTTCTTTCGGCTACCCCATTTGACTGGGATGAGTAGGGAGGCGTCCACTCATGGATTATACCATGTTCCGCACAAAACAGATCAAATTCATTGGAAAAATACTCTCCACCACGATCGGACCTAAGCCGTTTAATTTTTCGATCACGTTGGTTCTTTGCCTCAGCTTTATAGTTTTTAAAGAAAGTCAAAGCCTCATCTTTTGATTTCAGAAGATACACATAACAATATCTAGTGGAGTCATCAATCAACGTCATGAAGTATCTCTTTCCACCTTTTGTCAACACACCATTCATCTCACAAAGATCAGAATATATAAGCTCTAGTGGCGCCAAGTCTCTTGCCTCTGCAGTCTTATGGGACTTGCGAGGTTGCTTAGCTTGCACACATACTTGGCACTTGGAGCCTTTGAAAGTAGAGATTTTCGGAATTAAATTCATATTGGCTAACCGCGTCATGCAACCAAAGTTAATATGACAGAGTCGTGAATGCCAAATATCAGACTCATTATTGTGGCAAACATTATTAATAACTTTAGTGCAAATATCTGACAAAGATAGGCGGAACAAGCCTCCGCACTCATAGCCTTTTCCAACAAATTGTCCACACATAGAAATTACAACTTTATTGGATTCGAAAACCAACATAAAACCATCTCGACATAAACGGGAACCGCTAACGAGATTTTTATTGATGGACGGCACATGATGAACGTTCTTCAGACGCACAGTCTTGCCCGAAGTAAACTTCAGATCGACCGTACCAACACCTCGAACGATGGCATGTGACTCGTTCCCCATCAGTACGGGTGAAGTCCCTGTCGCCTGGTAAGAAGAAAACATGGAGGCATCAGCACAAACATGTACATTGGCACCGGTGTCAATTAACCAATCAGGGGATTGAAATACTGAAAGGATGGTAGGAAAAATACCATACCCTGATTCCTTCATATCAGTATCACCGATGACAACATTAGCGGACTTGCCGCTCTTCTCATGTTCGCGCTCCTCAAAGCGGTTAGGACACTTCGGAGCCTAGTGATTAGGATCACCGCAGACATGGCAAAGTCCCTTCCCCTTCTTATGATAATTCTTCTTGAAGTTGGTAGAATGTGATGGCTTGTTCTTTGTATCAAATTTGCCTTTGCCCTGAGATTTGTTCTTATTGTTTTTGAACTTGTTGGGCTCGGAGTTCTTCTTCTGTACCATGTGGGCACTAGAACCTCCCTCAGCAACTCGAGCACGTGTGTCCTTTGCTCTCGCCTTCTCTTCAACATCAAGAGTACCAATGAGATCCGCAACGGAAAACTCCTGTCTCTTGTGTTTCAGGGAAGTAGCAAAATTGTTCCACGAAGGTGGAAGCTTGGCAATGATGCCTCCGGCAACAAATTTGTCCGGCAACACACATTTGAAGTACTCAAGTTCTTTTGCGAGCGACTGTATCTCATGAGCCTGCTGTACAACAGGGCGCTCATCAGTCATCTTGTAGTCATAGAATTGCTCCATGACGTACAACTCGCTGCTGGCGTCCGAGGCACCAAACTTGGCCTCGAGCGCAGCCCACATGTCCTTGCCGTTGTCAAACGACATATACGAATCCACAATGGAGTCATCAAGAACACTCAAAGAGCGCCTTTAAAGAGGGTATCGATCTTCTCAAAAGCTTCCAGCTGTGCTGGATTAAGATCGCCCTCAGGCTTGCCCTTGGTGGCATCATAGCAGCCCATGGTCTGAAACCAGTAGACTGCTCTCGTGCGCCACCTCTTATATTGCGCCCCCTTAAAGGCAGGCGGCTTCAGATGCGCAGCAAAACCACTCGGAGTAAATTGCCTATCATCAGGTTTTTGGATTGTTGGAAATATGAGCAAATTACTACGAGATTTAATCCGAATAAACAGAAGATAAATCATGACCACAACAGCAGAGATTAAACTAATCATGCGAACTAGCATAGCAGATGAACATATCACATCTAGGGCACATACTAGAAGCATGAATTCTACCACGATCTCGAACAGGAAGGATAGAATCACGTACGGTGCAGCGGGTGCAGCACCGCCGGTGTTGACATTGTCGCCCATGTCGTCGAGGACGAGGTTGCCGAGGTCGGGGAAGAAGTCGTCGTTCGCAAAGTCATCGCTGCCAGCAGTCGCGCGAGTGCGCTCCCCAAAAACCTGATCGCCCCTCTCCCGTACAGGGTCACGAGAGGCGGGGTTCTGGAGGCCTGCTGTCCCTTCTCGCGGTGCACGTCGGAAGGAGGGATGGAGAAGACTTGCTTGGCGGCGCAATGATCTGGAACGGTGGTGAGAAACCATACGAAGCGGCGGCGGCTAGGGTAGACGTATGCCTGACTAGATAGTGCGTGCCGGGTAGGTCGTGGGAGTAAACCCCACGTCCGAGTCATCACGATGCAAAAGAATCGGAAACGGTTCAGTAATTAACGCGTCCGTTAATTATTAATTAATGACTCATTAATTTTCCCATGCAGCAAAAATATAGACAACGTGCATAGCTCTGTCCTTGGCTCGGCTCAATCCTGCAACGTGCGGCGCGTCGTGACGATGCGTGGCGTGGCGTGGCGAGGCGAGCGAGAAGGAGGAGCGCGCGTGTAGGTCTCCTCTTCTCATGCTCATACAAGTGGTTGAAGAGCTCACCTTATAAAGAGGTGCAACTCTCTCTCAACTTCCGGGGTGGGACTAAACTTTAGCCTCACTCACTCCACTCACATGTGTGCATGAATGGGCCAAGAGAATTTCAGAATTTTAGTTGGGCTTTGGGCCAAAGGCCTACTAGCAAAATTCCAACAATCCCCCACAAAGTCTCATTGGCACATCTCATCATTTAGTTCCAAAACATTGTTTTATATATCGGTGCTTAGTGGAGACTGTTAAGTTGAACTTCCACTTAGAAATTTATGCTACACTAGATCACAACTTGAATAGTGGACTATGCCTTGAACTAGAAGTTTTCTGTGAAACTAGTTTCACACAAATTCTTGACCGATACTGGGCTGCCGCAAGGCTTCCCCACGGGTGGAGTGTATACGTCATACTCCAGGGCCTTTCATGAATTTATCAGAGAACACCCAATTCTCACAGACTGCGACGTTAATAGTCAAATTCATATATGTGTGTTCCTCAGAAGATGTTCTGCAGGACAACATCTCTGCTTACCCGAATAAGCCACTTGGAACACATTAAAATAAGTATCAACCTGCCATGCAGATCAGGAGAGTATTGCATCTTCACGGAGTGGGATAATTAATATAGGGATACTCTCCTCCCAGCTGACCAACAGCTTGTCTCCCACTTCTACTTCACGGGATCTCCGATCACATAGAGTGGGTTACCACTATGGACAACTCATGAGGTGGGTCTCAAACCCATCTCCATCGATGCATTATCTATCACATTACGTGATAGACCCTTTGTGAAGGGATCTGCCAAGTTTTTCGATGTTTGGATATAATCCAACATATAAACTCCGGAGTTCCTCAATTTTCTGCCAGATTTTAGTCTCCTCTTCACATGCCTTGAGGACTTCATATTGTCCTTAGAACTGTTTATCTTGACGATCACAGTTTGATTATCACAGTTCGTCAGGATAGGGGGTATTGGTTTTTCAACCATAGGTAAGTCCATCAAGAGTTCACGAAGCCACTCTGCTTCAACAGTAGCAGTGTCTAATGTTGTGAGTTCTGCTTCCATAGTTGACCTCGTTAAGATGGTCTGCTTGCAAGACTTCCAGGAAACAGCGCCACCACCAAGTGTAAAAACATAACCACTTGTGGCCTTAATCTCATCAGCATCAGATATCCAGTTTGAGTCACTATAACCCTCCAGTACCCTTGGATACCCGGTGTAGTGAATCCCATAGCTCGCGGTGCCTTTCAAATAGCGCATAACTCTCTCAAGCGCATGCCAATGATCATCTCCCAGTTTTGACACAAACCGACTCAGCTTTCTCACAGCAAAAGTGATGTCAGGCCTCGTGGCACTCGCCAAATACATAAGCGAGCCAATAATCTGAGAATACCTCAGTTGATCTCTAGCAATCCGTCGATTCTTTCGAAGCAACACACTAGCATCATATGGAGTTGGAGAAGGCATGCAGTCGCTATACCCAAAATGACTCAAGACCTTTTTCACATAATGAGACTGAAGCAGTGTGATCCCACCATTCTCATCTCTCAACAGCTTGATGTTTAAGATAATTTCAGCTACTCGTAGATCCTTCATCTCAAAACAGCGAGATAAGAAATCCTTAACCTCCTTGATTAAATCAAGTTTGGTTCCAAAGATCAATATGTCGTCGACATACAGACAAAGAATAACTTCTTCGCCCCCACCATAGCGATAGTACACGCACTTGTCACCATCGTTTACTACAAAGCCGGCAGCAGTTAATGTTCTTTCGAACTTCTCATGCCACTCCTTAGGAGCTTGTTTAAGGCCATATAAAGACTTTAATAACTTGCACACCTTTCCTTCTTGACCAAGTACTACAAAACCATCTGGCTGATCCATGTAAATTTCCTCCTTCAACTCTCCATTGAGGAAAGCCGTCTTAACGTCCATTTGATGAACGAGAAGACCATGTGAGGCAGCCAGTGATAGTAGCACCCGAATTATGGTCAGTCTAGCCACGAGTGAGTAAGTATCAAAAAAGTCTTCACCTTCTTTCTGGGTATAACCCTTGGCCACAAGCCGTGCCTTGTACTTTTCAATCGTACCATCAGGTCTAAGCTTCTTCTTGAACACCCACTTACATCCTACAGGTTTGCACCCATAAGGACGGTCAGTGATTTCCCAGGTACCGTTAGCTAAGATGGAATCCATCTCGCTACGTACAGCTTCCTTCCAGTAGTCAGCGTAAGGAGATGCATAGGCTTCTGAAATAGTCCTGGGTGTGTCATCCACGAGGTACACAATGAAATCATCACCAAAAGACTTTGCAGTCCTCTCTCTCTTACTCCATATGATGCCATCGTCCACTCGCCAAATACATAAGCGAGCCAATAATCTGACAGTTGTTGTCGTCGCTTCGCCGCTACCATCGTCCACCGTACCTCGAGCCACCGCCGTCAAATCTACTATAGATGATGAAGGCCCGTAATCACACATGGCTGCCCACACAGCAGAGCGGCACGACGACCACCTAGGGAACCCGGCCGGGGCCGCCATCCCGGCGACCAAAACTCCATCAGCCGCGTCGCTAGAGAACGCCACGTGAGGAAAAATATAAATAAAGCGAGTATATGTAGTTTAGCTAATTTAATCATTCTCATCCCGACCTTAGCTCAGTTGGTAGAGCGGAGGACTGTAGTATGTTGCAGCTAAATCCTTACTCCCTCCGTCCTTTAAAGAGTGTACTTCCAACTTTGTTGGAGGGTCAAACTATTTCAAAGTTTGACCGAATTTGTGCAAAAATATATCAATGTTTGTGAAATCAAATAGGTATATGATGAAAGTATATTTTATCACGAATCTAATGCTACTAATTTGATGGCATAAATGTTGATGTATTATTATATAAACACGGTCAAATATAAAAAAAGTTTGACTTTCCAAGAAAGTTGGAAGTACACTCTTTAAAGAACGGAGGGAGTAGGTCACTGGTTCGAATCCGGTAGGTCGGATTATTCCTTTTCTAGTGGACTTTTTTTTTGTATACATACTTTTTTTCTTTGATTTGTGCAAGTGTCAAAACTCTCAGTGATTGCCGCCAAAAAACATTTGCGATGTTATTTTCTTTCAAATACAGTATGTTGTTACATGTACAACCCCATTGCTACGAGGAATATTATCTGTCAACTCGCCACCACACTACCATATATTTTGCCTGGTGCTTCACAAGGCCAAGGATGGGACTACAAAACCGTACTGATCAAAATCATACATGTAGTAGTCCAAAGGAGCCGGCCATTTTTAGCAGCTTGTTCAGCACCTGAGGTGCTACTTAATGTTGAAGAAGGGCATCCCGCCGAGGGACTGTCCTGTGCAATCACAAACGAGAACAAAGGGATTGAGAATCTACATTGGTAATAAACACAGGTTGCAAGATAACAACATGCAGCTAACTGAAACACGTAGATTTCTTATTTTGAGAAGGGCTATTAATAAAGAACATAGAATTCAAAATCACCAGTCTTGCGGAATCAGACCCCTTGGCTGCAATAGGCACTTGTCGGGTTCCCGTACTATATAGATCTGATCTCCCACACTGTGTTCTCCGTATGCATCCTGGTTCCGGTGCCATGTCCACAAGGCATATGTCGAATTCACAACCTGCATGATCTCTCATGTGAGGACTGGTACAACAACATACACATGACACATTTCCTTCTGTGTTGCACACATCTAGTGAAGAATTTATAGTGATGGGGAGGAGAGTGTGAAGTGATTTAATCACCTCTAAAATACCGTGGCCGAAACTGCTTTCCCTGAATGCGCTCCATTCCGGCTGTCGTTCCCAGCAAAATTTCCCCTTGGCAGGACCAGAAGTGAAGTTCAGATGGCAGACTCCACCAAATTCAGGGTGGTTGTCACCTGGTGAGGGGCACTTTCCAGGGTCATCTGCATGATCAATGTCGATTTTCTCAATGTTACCGCCATCCCCGATCGTAATGTAAACCGGCCCGCACGGGTCCAACGTGTAGTTGAACACCCGGTTCATCCTTTCGTATGCGTGTACCTTGGCAATCAAATGTAGAATCAAATAAACTAGACTTGTTTCGCCAAAAAGGTAAGAGGCTTGAATCAAATTAACAACGGAACTGAGGAGAGTACGAGTGATTAATCTGGATGCAGGAAAAGAAAGCACAGAAATCGAATGAATGCAGTCTGAATCAAGGCATTTACCAAACAATGTGTGTGCTTACATGGCCTGAGAAGACAATGTCGACCCCATGTTGATAGAGGAGTCCTTCCATTTCTTGCCTCATACACTCAAATTCCTGGTAGTGCGAGGAATAGCTGTTATACCACGGCGTGTGCCAAGAAGCGACAACCCATGGTGTGACTCGTCGATCAACTTTGTGCAGATCCTTCTCTAACCACGAGTACTGAGCTCCTATGCACAATGAAGCAACTACCTAATGTTAGTTACTACACTATCAGCATCAGCATGTACATGTAAATACAGTTGGTTTGCAAAATCTTACAACTTATCAAGAGGGTAGGCCATCCATCTAGAATTCCAGATGAAACGTTGGCAAGTCGGTTCATATATTACAGGCTCCTTTGATTCAAAGGAATTTTATAGGATTTTTGGAGGATTGAAATCCTTAGGTTTTTTTTATGTTGGTCCTTTGATTCATAGGATTGAATCCTATAGGAATTTTTCCTACGGAATCTTTTATACTACTACATTTCATAGGAAATCTAACATCCACTTCAACCTTTTTTTATAATTCCTTTGTTTTTTATGTGCCATCAAACGCACATTGCTAATCCTATACGATTCAAGTCGGCATGTCACTCCAATCCTATACTTTTTCTATTCCTACATTTTCAAAATCCTATAAATCAAAGAGCCCCTACCTGTGCGATTGTAGTCGACATAGGCACCAAGCATGATGAAGTGAATACCACCCGCGTTGAACGAGTAGTAGAACTTGGTGTTGGATCCAGACTCCTCCGACGGCACAGCGAAGCGCGCCAAGTAGGAGGCGAAGGTCGCGGCTCCGCCGTGCCCCTGTGGCTCGATCTCGTGGTTCCCTTCGGTCATCATCATTGTCACCCTCGATGCAAGCGGCTCCATGAATCTAGATTAATTCATACACATTCACAAATGTGATCACGAGAGACATGATATATGTTGGGGCTATGACGCTGCAGCTCTACTCTATCTCAGTCTTTACATGCCACATCACTGACCGTTGGTGGAGTGCACAGCTAGTGACAATAAGGGCCTGTTCGGCAGTCGCCCAGCTCCTAGCTTCACGGAATCTGCGGGCAGAGCTGGACCGAACGGTTCAGCTACATACAAAAACGTGGAGCTGCTCCTTTCGGAATCCCAGGAAAAACAGAAGCTGGAGTTCGGTCTTATTTACAGAGGTGTGCCACCGCGAAGTGAAAAACGGTTCGGTGCTGCTCTCGACCACCAGTAAGAATAGAGCACGAGCAGGCCTTCCTTCTCTCTCCTCGATGATTCCCTGCTGACCGGGCCAGATTTCAGTTTATTGGGCTGTCGGCCCGTGGAAGCCGAGCAGGTAGCTGGAGGAAGGCACCGAACGCTTTTATTGATTCTCGTTTTCGTCTGTGAAGCGAGATCTGGGATTGGGAAGCTGGATTCGAGGATTTAGAGGAGCTGGGCGACTCCCGAACAGGCCCTAAAACTCCAATTTTCTACTGCAAGTCCTTGCATGCTTCCAAGAGCAGGACTCACGCATGCGGTAGAATTGAGTTGACAATATTAAAATCTTAATATGATACTTGTACCCTGATCACCAGTTCACCGGACCACCACAAATCCACAGCAAGAAATTGACAATGGCGATTCATCGGAGGAATATACTGGTACTCAGATTACCTTCCCCAGCCGTCCCATCGCGGCTGGTAGGACTCCCGAATCGGGGCGTCTGGGAAGGAACAGGAGAAGCAGGGGACGCCTCTGCCGCCGGTGGTGCGGTACTGGTTGGCGTACGTCATGTCGCCGACCATCAAGATCATGGACGGGTCGTTCCTGGCGAGGTGGTCGACGGTGGAGGTGGAGTTGCCGGTGAGCCCAAGGTCCCCGACCACCGCGACGCGACGAGGGTATGCGTCCGGCGCCGGCGCGGGCAGCGTCACGAAAGAGCGCTCATCGCTGAGGCCGCCCTTGAGGGAGCTGTCGCCGCAACGGTAGTAGTAGCGGGTGGACGGCCTCAGGCCCACGAGCCGGACGTGGTGGATGACGCCGGAGGTGTAGTTGAGGAGGCCCGGGTACGGGTAGAGCTGGCTGTAGACCTCCGCCGAGCCCCTCGCCACGTGGTGCGGGTGGGCGACGGTGTCGGCGGAGGCGGGGCGCTCGCCGTACCAGACCTCGCTGCGGACGGCGGTGGGGTCGAGAGGGGTGAGGTGGGAGCCGACCTGGGCGCGGCCCGTGACCCAGGAGACCCAGAGCGAGGTGGGGTCGGCCGAGGCGGCGAGCGCGATCTGCTCCGGGGACGGCGGGCGCGCGCGCGGGGCCAGGCGGGGGTCGGAGAGCGGGACGTCCTCGCTGCCCTGCCGCAGCGAGCGGTCGAACGCGCGGGTGGCCGGCGTGAACGGGCCGTCCAGCGTCGTCGGAATGCCGCCGCCGTCGACGAGTAGGAACGCGATCGGGAGGTACGGTAATAGCAGCAGGAGAGTGCGGCAATGGAGGTGGCGGCTGTGGAGGGTGCCGGCGATGGTGCTGGTGGCCATGGCGCCCATGGCAGACAGTGCGTCCTATTCGGACACCTACGGACTGTACTAGGATCGGAGGATGTTCTGGAGCGGATAATTCGCTGGATATTCCTTGCATACTGGCCTTTCTTTTTCCTACTCATTTAGCGCAACCGAAAATGCTAATGATTGTGATATCAGATTTTTGGCGTTTTCAAGTGAACGCGCTCGGTCACGTTGGATTTTGCGCGCGAATCTTAAAGTGTTAGCTTCCCTCTGAGTGACCTACAAGGTTCGCTACATACCGAGCCGCTTCGTTTGCTAAACCGCTCCAGAGAGGCGACCGGAGGTAATCTCGGCCTTCCCTCTCGACAGCTCTGGGTCCTCGTCCTCTCGGTCTGTCGCTTCAGCGGTGGGAGCCGACAATAATCTGTTTTTGCTTTTCCTTCATCTCCATGACATTCTAATGGGCGGCATCGAGGAGAAGGTGACTCGGTCTTCTTGTCGATCTTCAAATCTGATGAGATTTGTTTTCAATGGTCGATGCATGACACCCTCCGGATGGCGTTGGTGCCAACCATTGCAGCTGTGTTTGGTGTCTTGCAGTGAGGTGCGTGGATGACGACAAGGTTTCTCTTCTTCGACCATGTTGGATAAAGTTGATGGCGCTGAGATCTAGCGGACATTGGGAAGAACCCTGGCTGACGTGCCACAAAAGCCTCGCTCTCGTCGCTTGCGGCGGTCCAGTTCTCGGTTCGAAAAGCATCCTTGTATAAGATGGTGCTCCTCCAGATCTGGATATGATGGCAACTCCTCTACTTCTTCAGTGTTGCCTCGGTAACTGTAGAAGATGATGGTGGACCATGTTTCGGTGTGAAACAAGATTCCCCTGAGGTGAAATTCTAATTTTACTTTTTGTGGGGTCTTTGATGCAATATTGCAAGATATCTATGTGTCTTCTGATGACATAGTGTGTATTCTCTGTAATCTTTTTCTAATAAAACATATGTGGTTACTTGGTTCGCTCGGCTCAGTATAGCAATTTGAGCAAACACATTTTAGGATGACAATTTTTGTTTTCAATGCGACGCAGTTTTCACCCTTTTTTGTTGATGTAGCATGGCAATTCCATGACAATTTCTGAGCATAGTAATTTTCACAGAATTTTATAGGTTGACAAGTTTTCATGTTGCAATCATGAATTCCTGAAAACGCATGGCAATTACTTTGCTGAACATTACACTTTTCTAACAATTTTTTATACTATATGATTTTTTAATTTTAGAATATGTCAAATCCTTATAACAACATGTCAAATTTATTTGTTTTCGCATGGCAGCACTGGGGAATGGAAGTGGATTTCTTTTGAGCGAACGAAAACATTTGTTCGTTCCTACCCGACTGGGAAACGGTAGTTCGATCAGCTGACCTCCCTAAGAAATGTCAACACATTATTGGAGTCCATATCCTTCTTTTCGACCGACGGATCCCACGGGCAACTAATTAAGTTATCTTTGGTGGGCTTCCTAGAGGTCACTTGTAGAGTCGCTCCAACGCTGCCACGTGTCTCATGTTGAACGTCTTCCACTGGAACAATTTTTAGGTTTATTTGTTATTTTTTCTTGGTTTCCTTGTTGTTGTTGTGTTTTTGCGATGGTAACGTCAAAGTTGCGACCAACGGATCTCGGTGCTGCAAGCGGTGGACATTGGTGTTGTGTGGGTTGTGGCGACAACACACATGCAACGCCATCAGAGCTACGATAGATTTACGCCGCAGCAGCGTGGTTTAGGGCGGTGATATCGGAGCCGCAAGTGGTGGAGCAGCGATGTCGAAGCTGCGAGTGGCATACATCAATGTTGCATGGGGTAGGGCGATGGTGGGCAAGCTATGTGGGCGCTGACGACGGAGTTACGACTGACGGAAGTTGGTGCTGCGAGCGACCATGTCGGGCGTTAATGATGATGCTCGGAGCGGTGGCACCAATGCGATAGTGCTTCTCTCATTTCTCCAAGCTGACTCCTTCCATTTGTCGGCTAAGAGACATTATGCATAGGTAAAAGCTCAGAAGGAAGGAACAAGTGGGTGAGAAAGGAATGAGATGGTTGCGCTTGGGGGTGGTAGATCAGAGGGTCAAGAGAGTAGGCAGATCCGCGCAAGTTTTTAGCCGGCCGAAGCTAGGCAGTGACCTTTCTTATAATGGACAGTTTTTCCATTTCGGCAACTAAAATTTGAATTGCGTTAACAGATTCTGTAGAGGTCGAGGAGGGCGACACTAGTGAGGCAGGAGAAAGTCAACGAGGCCCTGACCAGGAGCTGCAAATGACATGGCAATGACGTTACAAGTGGAGGGGAGTCAAAGTTGACGGTTCAGATGATGGTGAAGGGGTGGTGCCGGTGCCGGAGAAGAAGAGTAGGCGGGGGTTTAGAGGGATAGTCGGGGCAGCAACATCACATCGATGAACGGTGCCCAAGGGAGGACGGGGTGGCGAGACGCAGGTGAGAGTGTCGCCGACGCATGAGGGCTGGCATCAAGGTTGTCGGAATCGCGATTTTGAATCGGATTGGAGCTCCGATGGTAGGATCGCAAATCGTAGAATCTTCACTATCAGGGTCGTAAAAGCGTAGATTTTATGAACTAAAATGGTAGAATCAGAGTGGTTTGTTTGGATTGTAAAGTCGTAAAATCGTATAACAGAATCACGATTCTGACAACCTTGGTTGGCATGTTGATCCAACAGTCTAGATTAAAGTGCTATAGGCCCGGGATGATGCCAATCCTCGAATAACCAGCTTACCGTGAGAATCTGTTACGTACCCAAGATTGCCGAATCTGTTGATCTGGCCTGGGGCAAAGTTCTCGATTTGGTCGAGGTGGTCAGCCGAGTCATTGACGAACGTGGCGCTACCGGGGAAGAACATCTGAACCAACGTGTAGATTACACCGTCGCCGATTGAAGATCCCATCAGACCTCTACGTTCACCAAGCGAGACCTGCATGGGCCACCACTATCGGAGATGATTTCGGCAGATCTGTCTGTAGGGAATCCCTGCATGGTGACTAGGTCGGAGGAGAGACAATGAGGCGAGTTTACCCAGATTTAGTGAAGGAAATATGCCCTAAAGGCAATAATAAAGTTATTATTTATTTCCTTATATCATGATAAAAGTTTATTATTCATGCTAGAATTATATTAACCGGAAACATAATACATGTGTGAATACATAGACAAACAGAGTGTCACTAGTATGCCTCTACTTGACTAGCTCGTTAATCAAAGATGGTTATGTTTCCTAACCGTGGACAAAGAGTTGTTATTTTATTAACGGGATCACATCATTAGTTGAATGATCTGATTGACATGACCCATTCCATTAGCTTAGCACCCGATCGTTTAGTATGTTGCTATTGCTTTCTTCATGACTTATACATGTTCCTATGACTATGAGATTATGCAACTCCCGTTTGCCAGAGGAACACTTTGTGTGCTACCAAACGTCACAATATAACTGGGTGATTATAAAGGAGCTCTACATGTGTCTCCAAAGGTACATGTTGGGTTGGCGTATTTCGAGATTAGGATTTGTCACTCCGATTGTCGGAGAGGTATCTCTGGGCCCTCTCGGTAATGCATATCACTTAAGCCTTGCAAGCGTTGCAACTAATGAGTTAGTTGCGGGATGATGTATTACGGAACGAGTAAAGAGACTTGCCGGTAACGAGATTGAACTAGGTATGGGATACCGACGATCGAATCTCGGGCAAGTAACATACCGATGACAAAGGGAACAACGTATGTTGTTATGCGGTCTGACCGATAAAAGATCTTCATAGAATATGTAGGAACCAATATGGGCATCCAGGTCCCGCTATTGGTTATTGACCGGAGACGTGTCTCGGTCATGTCCACATTGTTCTCGAACCCGTAGGGTCCGCACGCTTAAGGTTACGATGACAGTTATATTATGAGTTTATGCATTTTGATGTACCGAAGGTTGTTCGGAGTCCCGGATGTGATCACGGACATGACGAGGAGTCTCAAAATGGTCGAGACATAAAGATTGATATATTGGAAGCCTATGTTTGGATATCGGAAGTGTTCCGGGTGAAATCGGGATTTTACCGGAGTAC
>NC_041388.1:328273378-328274502 GCF_002162155.2 Triticum dicoccoides
TGCAAGTGGGAGACTGAAGGAAATATGCCCTAGAGGCAATAATAAAGTTATTATTTATTTCCTTGTATCATGATAAAAGTTTATTATTCATGCTAGAATTGTATTAACCGGAAACATAATACATGTGTGAATACATAGACAAACAGAGTGTCACTAGTATGCCTCTACTTGACTAGCTCGTTAATCAAAGATGGTTATGTTTCCTAACCATGGACAAAGAGTTGTTATTTGATTAACGGGATCACATCATTAGTTGAATGATCTGATTGACATGACCCATTCCATTAGCTTAGCACCCGATCGTTTAGTATGTTGCTATTGCTTTCTTCATGACTTATACATGTTCCTATGACTATGAGATTATGCAACTCCCGTTTGCCAGAGGAACACTTTGTGTGCTACCAAACGTCACAACGTAACTGGGTGATTATAAAGGAGCTCTACAGGTGTCTCCGAAGGTACATGTTGGGTTGGCGTATTTCGAGATTAGGATTTGTCACTCCGATTGTCGGAGAGGTATCTCTGGGCCCTCTCAGTAATGCACATCACTTAAGCCTTCCAAGCATTGCAACTAATGAGTTAGTTGCGGGATGATGTATTACAGAACGAGTAAAGAGACTTGCCGGTAACGAGATTGAACTAGGTATAGGATACCGACGATCGAATCTCGGGCAAGTAACATACCGATGACAAAGGGAACAACGTATGTTGTTATGCGGTCTGACCGATAAAAGATCTTCGTAGAATATGTAGGAACCAATATGGGCATCCAGGTCGCGCTATTGGTTATTGACCGGAGACGTGTCTCGGTCATGTCTACATTGTTCTCGAACCCGTAGGGTCCGCACGCTTAAGGGTTTGATGACAGTTATATTATGATTTTATGCGTTTTGATGTACCGAAGGTTGTTCGGAATCCCGGATGTGATCACGGACATGACGAGGAGTCTCAAAATGGTCGAGACATAAAGATTGATATATTGGAAGCCTATGTTTGGATATCGGAAGTGTTCCGGGTGAAATCGGGATTTTACCGGATTACCGGGAGGTTACCGGAACCTCCCCGGGAGGTATATGGGCCTTAGTGGGCCTTAGTGGAAGAGAGGAGAGGTGGCCAGAGATGGG